>NC_141879.1:52028194-52183055 GCF_056163025.1 Triticum urartu
GCCGAGCTCTGAGCACGGCGGCGGCCATGGCCTCGTCCTCCCGCATCACAGCCTCGCTAGCCCCAGCCCTCTCCCCGACCTCTCCCTCCACCAGACCTCTCCGCCCCGCCCACTTCGCCGCCACCAACGCCCCGCAGACCTCGCCGCCGCCGACGCCCCTCAGACCTCGCTAGCATGGACCTCTCTCCTCGTCTCCCTCGCACCACGCCGCCCGCAGCCTCCCCCTCTCGTCATCAGAAGGGAAGGGAAGGGAAGAGAAGAGGGAGAGTGAGCAGGGCAGGCGGCGGCCAAGGTGCTCATAGATTCACCGGCGATGTCGTCCGACCTTGGCCTCCGAGTGCTTGTGCTCTGCCTGCTCCGGGCCCACGCAATGGCCTGCTCGGGATGCCACCCCCCCCTGCTCCAACCCTAATCCCCTCCCCTCCCCTCCCCTCACGATGTTGCTGCTTTTGGTCACGCTGGTGCACGCACGCGTCCCTGCTCCTTTGGTGGACAAGGTCGGTTCCGATCTGGATGAGCAGCAACTGCTGCAGGTGGACGAGGCCCGATCCCTCATGGCTCGTCCCTCCTCCTACTCCCCCTGAACGTGGTGAGCTCCACCCCCTCTTCGTACCCCTGCACATCTATCTTATCTAGCCAATTTGATTGCAATTTATCAGAAAGTGCCAAGCAGCAGGGCTCGAACATCCGCTAAACATCTATTTGGCATTTCTGCTTCTCTTATTGTTATACCTGAATGCTTATTGCCTTCCAGCTCTATGTTTCATGTGCCAATGGCCACTGGTGTTAATTGTTTGGTCAGTGTGCGCTTTAATTTTCATAAATCGCGAAAACAATATATGTTTACCTTTTTTGGATTTTGTATCCTATCAGCATAAGGGATAATATTTGTCATCTGCTCTCGTATTCTGATATACTTCCTATGTTAGTTTGCACTTCCTCCAGTCAAAGTGTTTAATGTATGCTTGGCTGCATGTTACTTGTTTTGAACGTAGATGAATGGCTGCAAGGCGTAGTAGCAGTAGGTCGGTTCAGTCCTAGCCTTGGATCTAGCACCATTCATCCAAAGTAGTTTTTTGTTGTCTTCCTGGTTCTATTTCTCTGTCAAGAAAGGGACAAACTTTTGTTTCTATCCAGGAGGAGCTTGGATCTAGCTACATCCTTGGAAGGATATATTTCTGTCCTATGTTCTTTGGTTGGTATTTCTTTTTTCCTATCCTAGAGTGTAAAACACGAGTCTCGAGTCTGTGCTATGATGGTTAGTGTGGCTCTTGCCAATTGTTTTTTGGATAAACTAAGTGGATCTGGTCCAAGATTAAGGGTAAAATAATTTTAGAGATCTCAGGTTTGGTGTAATTGCAGACTCCACTATTTAGCCTTAGGTTAATGTTGGTGGGTGGTACCAAATTAGGTACACACTTGTGGCATGTTATATGGTCTAGGTAGGTTCTAAGGAAGGGGATTGTTGGACAGATGGTTGTGGAAGCTTGCTCTTACAATTAGGTTTACTTCATGTGTCTTGTTGTATGCTGGTGCCCCATTATGGCTTCAGGATGAATCTTCTTTTCATATTGGCCTACATTATACGCTGGCGCGGTGGCGCCCCATTATGGCTTCAAGATGTGGATGCTTTCTTAGGATCAAATTTACTTCCAACTTTGTCTTGGCCTTTTCCTGAATCTTCTTCAATTGTTCATTGCAACGTGGGATATACCGTGTCTCTCTTCCAATGCAACCTGCAAATTTTTTTAGGAAAATTATTCTAATACTCTTTTTTCCATTTCTAATACTCTTTTTAGGCCCACATATGCTGGTTTCCAATACTCTTTTTTCCTTCTTTTCGTGTTCAAGGAAAAAAAATCGAGTGCTGGAGTGAATCATCTAATTCAGGGACGAAACACAAATCAGATTGTGCTTATGCCGCTACCTCCTACGTCTACAACAGTACAATTTCAGGTCTGTATATATGGACCAACCTGTTATTTGTACCATGTCACTGATTCATATTGGTTGTTAGAATTTAGTTGCTTGTCAAATGTTCATTGTATTAAGAAGTATGATGTAGCGTCTGTATCCAATGCAACTTGGCTATAGTTTATCCAAAGTAGATGTCTATTACTCTGGTTGATTTGAGACGGTGATATGGTTTTGGGGGTCCATGTGCACCTGAGCTTAGCTACTTTCTCTATTTTTCTTGTTCTGGGAACTCCGTGTACACTGTATAAAATTAGTCTACAACATAATCAAATTAACCATCTCATAGCTGCACAATTTTCTTACCGGTCTTGGTAATAGGGGCCCACGAGGTACTTCTGTAAAGTACATACAAAGATGTACTATATATGTGCAAAGTATCAATTCAGTACACCGAATCCTATGACTTGTACCTCTAATTGAGGAGGGGGGAATGTCAAAGCAGTTAAAATAATCCTAAACAATCTGGAAACATATAGCTTTGAATAGACATATATTATTTTGCTGAAGAGTTCAGTCCATGCATGTTTTGCCATCTAATTTTGTGTTTTGGGTTGTATGTCATTGATACTTTTAAGTCCTATGATGATTATAAAAACACCTCGCCCTGCTATTTTGTTATATTAGATGCTCTCCTGCTTTGGCTAAATCAGATAGAGGCTTTAAGCATATTCAATTTAGATAATGACAGTCTTAAGTTGGATAAATGAAATAACAAGAGTCCAGACTAATGTGGAACAATTGGTCAAAATATAAAAGTTTGGTTCCTATCAGTTTAGTTAGTGGCCTATATGAATCTTATTTGGACCACAATATTTTTGTACGGTTATTGATTTGCTAGCGTATATTCTAAACTTAATTTTGTTAGCTCCTATCTGGTGTTCTTTCTTATAATATCTTTTTATACGTCGCAAGCTTACTCTATCACGAGAGTTTCTCCATGTTTATGAAGAAAAGATTTTCGTTCAGAGCACCTTCGGTATAAGAATTTGTTTTATAATTCTTGTTGGTCAGTCACAAAGCATTAATTTTGGTTTGCTTTATAATTTTTTCAGGAGTAATGGGAAATTATGAGCTCCTACTTGTTTTTATGCCAGCTCTATGTCGTAGTTAGCTGCGACCCTCTTCCCCGCGTGTTCGTGATAATCAGTTAACTTCCAGAGGGAATTGTGATTGTGATTAGTATCTTTAAGATCGACGGGGAACTCTTGATCAACATTTTGTGAGCAGACTAAGAAGTGACCTAATATTGGTATGCAGATCACAGTCATGCCAATTTCAGTATTGTCTATATTGATCACGGTGAAACTACATCTGCTATTCTAGATTCAAGTTGAGTCTTGACCTCTACATATATGTACTTGCTTTTCCTCTCCATAGGTTTCTAGCACTCTGAATGTATCCTATTGGCACATAATTACATCAATTTTCCTTGCAAATCAACTTAGAAATCCATTGCCCCCTGTACAAAATCAACTTTGAATGGATCATGGCCACGCATAACTTCAGTTTTGGCTGGGTTTTGGAACTGACAAACATCCGTTGTATATGTGTATTCAGGTTAAGAAAAGATATGGTATTCAAACTATTCTGATTTCTCTATTAAATCGAAGATGACAATGACATCGACGAAGGTCTGTATGCTCCTGTTGTCAAGTCTGCTTGATTTTCTTCTTCTAATTTTAGCTAGCTCTGCCTGGTGAAAGCATTCTTCCATGCTAAGTAGCCAGTCATTTTGCATTTAGTTTTGTCGTAATATTAATTCAGGTTCTACAGTTTGCTAGGTCATGTTTTTTATTTACTTAAGTTCCCATCTAATTGACTGAATTAGTCACGTATGGGAGAGCAGTCTGAAAGTTATAATAGGGTATGCAATAATAGTGTGATTTATGTTGCTGGAAGTACTGCCAATGCTTTTGTCATTTTTCAGGTTTGCTCTCGGTTCTGTTGGCAAGGGATCTTTGGTCATGCATCCATTGTAGAATGGCAATAGTTGAGCATCAAGGGACAACCGAAATTACTATGATGATATTTCAGGTAGTAATTACTCGAACATAAACTTTTCCCGTTCTTCTTTTTTTCTCCTTTATTTTGGTATGATGATGTGTTGATGCCCCCTGTCATGTAATTATTCCAAGATAGCCTGACTGTAATATTTCTGGGAGAAATATTATTATGAATAGAGAAAGCTTTATTTCAGGCATCTTAATATTTCATATCGTCCTAATATTACAGTCAGGCTATCTTGGATGAAAGACATAGTTCGTGTGAATCATGACCTTCTATGCAATATTTCTTTCTGTGTAATCATTCATGTGTGTATATGTGGGTATGTTTGTTGGTATCTACTCACTATATTATATACCGTGTTATTCAGACATCCCGGGCCCTGTGGGGAGATCAGAGGCTGGCAGTGCATGCAACAGGGCATGTTAATCAGGCAAATTATCATTCAAAGACTGGGTCTATGATGCTTGGGGCGAAGGTCCTATTTCTCTCATTCCTCCCTTCCAACCCTCAACATTCTGGATCATGGATGTAAGCTGTGCACAGTCACATTTTTTTGGTAAATGCATATGAGCAATGAACTTGGGAGCATTTTTATTCTGGTGTTAGTTTGCTTGATCTAAATATATGATGTATTGATCTGTACGCTGATGAACAATTTGGCTGATGCATATTGTTCCTTAGCTGATCCGTCTGACCACTACAGTCATGTGGCTTGATTGGCTTTGTGACTTGATTACATATTGTGGTTCGACCAGATTGGCTTGTGAGATGCGATATTATGCAGGGTAGTCCTATTTTTATTTCAAAAGCTCAGTATTTTTTTACAATGGATAGCACAACTTAGGCACGCTTCACTTCTTTGCCAACCTGTTCCCAGAATCTTTATTTTAGTTCCTTCCTGCATCAGATCTTTTTTATCTTTAGGCTGAATGATAGAGTGGAGATGTTAAACTCCTTCATGCTTAGAACATGGTGATAAGGAGAACATCTTTTTTTAGTTATGATTTATTTGAGATGTTTAAACAATGATTGCTACTTTCAAATAGATTTGATATGTTTCTCTGAAGTTTCATTCATTTCATGTGTGTTCAGGTATATATACTAGAAGTTATTATGGCTCACTTACATTTATATCACGTCGACACAGCGGACCAGCTGGTTAGAATTCTGTATATTTTTCTTCACCTCGTGAGAGGCACATCTTTCAACCAAGAATGTCATCAGCGACTATCCTGAGGACATGGTCAGAATACAATCTCAACACTTGCATTTTCATCTCCTTCTACCTTTTTTGTGTTTGAGGTGTTAGAAATTGTGGGAAACAGTTCTGGATTGTGTGTGTATGGTAGTTTGCAAGTGAATTTGCGACTATTTTGGATATTGTCCCCAATTGAGGTTAATTTGAAATTGTGGATGCACACATGGTTTGTGTTCTTTATCATGGGGTATCTGTTCTTTTGCACATAGGTAGAAAGTGCTTGGTGGGTTTTTTTCTTTTAGTTCAATTGGCATGGCCTACTGATGTGTGTGCTGGTCCTGCATGTCCTGTGTCATGCCAGTGGCGTCAGTTTGTGAGGATTGTTTGATAGAACATGCTCGTCATAGTGTGTTGTCAGGAAGGTGTGGATGCAATAAGACATGTGCCCTTTAGTTTAGTCTCGTTTTTTCTGGTACATTTGAATTAGTCTATTAGTCTGTGTCCATGTATTCTTTTGTTTTTGGTTGGCACTTTCAGGTTTGTTTGCCGAGAGACAGAGAGTTGTTTGTCCATTCACACATGATAAACAGAGGGTTGGATTTTTTTGTATTGGATTGATGCTTGTGAAAGAGTGTGGAAAGGATAGGATGTTTATTGGGTTCTTTTGTTGGATTTGGTCTCCCTATGGTGCCACTGTTGGTCTGGTTTGGTTAATCCTTGCTTATTCATTTATCTTAGGGATTGGATCGCTCACATGGTTTGTTAGGAAGTAAATGGAGGTTGTACACCTATTGTGGTTGCAGTTCTGTTAATCAAAGTGCTGTTTAGCGGGGTTTTTGTCTGGTGCTAACTTTTTGGTAGGAATTTCACTTCTGCCCTGAAAAAGCAACCTGCAAATGTCCAACTGATAATAGTTCCAATGTGCATTTTCTTTCTCAGACCATGAAACCTCTTACAACAGCGACAATGTGAGAGATAATCGTAAAAATAAACAGAAATACCGGGTGAATCATGTATGTTCATACTATGGCAGTTATCTTCAGTCAGTGAGCGAGAATGGGCCTGAGCTGCAATCCTCGCTTTTCTCTATTCCTTTTGTGAAATTTCATTCATGGTGAAAATGTTCTCTCTTAATACTGTTGTTGCATCACCGTCTGAGATAAGTTACTCCCGTTGTACATACGCATCCATCCTTTTCCTGCTCAAGTATCAAGTGGATGATATGTTGCTCTCACCTACATCATCTTTTCTTGCAGGCACCTTCTTCTTTCAGCTGCAATATTTATTTGGATCTCTCGGTTGTGAAGTGCCATCTTTTCTATTTATACTCTGCAGGCACAATGTTACAGATTTATTTTCAATCTCAATATGCCATCTATCCGAATTTTGTAGTGCCTAATATCATGAGCTAATGCTAATATTATTTATAGAGCATTCATATTATCATGATGACACCTGTCAAGTATTGTCCACTACTAATTGCGCTGGCTTCGCCTCAGAACGTGGAAAGAGGAAGTAGAGTTATCAGTAGTGATCAGCTATAACGTACCGTAGATATCGATGTTTCCAGAGCATCGTTTCCAATTGTCTGTTATCTCATTGTGTTTATGAGCAGATACAACATCTCATGTAACACTTATTCTTACAGTTCCTGATATGAACTACTTGGCATTATTTTATATAATTTATGTCTTTATGTTTTGTACCACTCGATACAAATTAGTTGTCCTTGGCAAACATTTGGCTTGCTTTTGGTACAAATTTTTTCTTTATTATCTATAGTGAAATTGCGGTTATTCTTGGTAACAACTACACTTTGCTTTTGGTATATATTTAATCTGTATGCCCTATATTCAATTCAGTCATCATGGGCAGCAACTATACCTTGCTCTTGATATATCTTTGTAGTTTTTGTGATATATACTGAACACATTTATTGTGAGGTTATTTTAATTCCTTTGGATGTTCCGAACGCATTGTTATATTGAGGTTTTAGTCGCTGGGTCACCGTGCTGAGCCAAACAACAGCATTGCCTCCTTGACCAAAACATTTGGATCGGCACCCTCGCGCCAAGGCGCGATCCCGATCTAGTTAGTAGTATTACTCAATGTAGGTCTGTGGTGACGAACAAAGAGCAGCCCATGTGGCCCATTAATTGTGCCCACGCCGATAGTCATGTGGAGTACATAACTGTAGTAAGAACCTTCTCAAAACAAAAGTAGTAAGAAACAGCAACACATGACATGTGGTTTAGTTCCACTTCACGCAGTGGCGGAGACAGAGCCCGACCACCTCGGGCACTTGCCCGGGCTCACCTAGTATCGTGTGGTAGCCACTCGACAAACCCATGAACATTTTGCCCAAGACTTGACTTGGCAAACATTGAGGACACACGCACTCTTCAGTTGTCCCGTCTTCGCCGAGTATGGTACCAAAGGTACTTGACAAACACAACGTGTCATGTGGCAAGCGTCGTATCCGTTGGCTGGCCGTCAACCTACTTTATTTTGCCTAGGACCTCATTTTGACACTCAAAGACCTTGCCAAGTATCTGGGGGAAGGAACTCGATGAATCTCTCTTAGTCGAAAGCTGGGTATGCCGAAGTTTGGTGAGATTGGATTATCTACTATAGGGTGCTCCTAAACCCTCCATGGACAGTAAATTAAGAAGAAAAAAACACAAAACTAAAATATCTGAAATTTTGGGACATCAAACATTATCAAAAGTTTTAGCTTCTTGCAAATTTTTGTCCACAAATAACATTCGAGGAGCACTCACTAAACATAACCAAATTAGTGTTCAAAGTTCCATGCACTTTTGAGCCGTTTTTTTGTGAGGGCTCCATGAATGTTATTTGCTCATGAAATTTAGCAAAAAGCTAAAACATTTGATCTTGTTGCAAAAAAAACAGTGTTTTTCTAAATTTTTTCTTAATTTACTGTTCATGTGGGTACACCTACACCAGGGAGTAGCTATTTTATATATTGTGTATTGGACGGTCGATTTTGATTTCCAAGTTATACATTTAGGCTCAAGCTTGCCCAGGCTTCACAAAAGTTCTGACTCCGCCACTGACCTCACGTAGGCAAGGAGGTGAGAGACCATTTTTATAAGCTTGAGCACATGTTGTGTTCTAAATACTAGAAACATACATAGCATTGAACCATGTACATACCGCGTACGTTTGCATGAGTATGCCAGTCTTAACTGAATCGGATTTAAATTGGATGTCCAACAACAAGTGTAGGTACGTATCACATGCACGACTTAAGACTGATGCAAATCTTAAATTTAAATTGGATGTCCAACAACAAAGAGGTGCGAGGTGGCTGAATGCTGAATGCTGACCGTCGCAGATTTGAGACGATAAAGATTAATTTTTTCGCGTTATGGTCAAGATCGCTTAAGCTGGAGAGACGAGATGCATGGACAATTGTTCATGTCGATGGACAGAACAACATATTGTTCCTAAAGATAGAGACAAATGTACAACCAAGAAAGGATGGGGTCATCTTATCCCATAGTTGATACCCCTTTTTTGCAGGAAGCGAGTACTAGAAACTCCTAGAGATGGTGGACCCGCAGGCAGAGGGAGGGGCCGAGGGGGGGGGGGGGGTTGAGGTCGTTTTTATCTTGCAGAGGGTGAGGTGAGAGAATAAGATAGATGGAGCTTTTAGTTGTATGGAGTGTCCCGTGGTTTCCTTTTTATGTTGTCTAGCTATATATCCGAGCTTGTCGTTTTGGGACATTGTTGAATATGTGATGTTGTGGATCAACTTTCATGGGTGTTGCACTAATGTATCTTTGAATGTTGTGAATATCCGAGCTCCTCCCAAGTTGTGAATATCCGAGCTCCTCCCAAGTTCTTATTTTGTATTCCACTAATGTATCTTTGAATTGCTAGAGGAATTGCGGCCCCAAGCTAGCAATCGAGCCCAGTCATGGTCATCATCACTAATCTCATGAGTTCTACTTGACGTCGATGACGACACCTTCGCTATCTCTTCAGCATGCTCTTGAAGTCTCGATGACGTTGATTTGCAGGAGCAGATCACCATCTATACCTGTTGGCACCCTGTGGAGGATGGAAGAAATAAGGGCAGAATAAGGAGGTTTATCTCTCTCTCTCTCTCTCGCATATTCTTGATGACGGCCGTTCACAGGAGTCAATCACCAAGGACCTATTCGCGTCCTGTGGAGGATTATAGAGAACAGTAAGAGAGGGATGCCTGTGCATATGAATGATGGGGGTAAGGTTGTGGTCGCGGCTCATATGAGAGATGGGAAGTGGGCATCAACACACGAGGGAACATGTGATCATGCACCATTGTTTTTTGAACACAGTACAGACGCAAGCGCTCATATATACACGTATACACTCACCCCTATGAACGCACACACGCACACCCTACCCGTATGAGCACATTCGAGAGACTGGGCCGGCATATCATCTTGAGTACGAAGTCACCATAGGCGCCTCGTAGTCATCATGCACTCATTGTTAATTGTGCATGTAAGAGTATACCACATAGCACATGTGTCTCAACCTCCTAGCTGTCCATGGTTTAAACCGTATATATTTCACTAGTAGAAAAGGGGACTTTGGTCCAGGCCGGGTAAGCCCATTAGTCCCGGTTCAGTCCAGAACCGGGACCAATGGGTGCATTTATTCCGGTTCGTGCGGCTAAGGCATTAGTCCCGGTTCACCCGGGCCCTTTAGTCCCGGTTCGTGCCACGAACCGGGACTAAAGGGCCCGGGTGAACCGGGACTAATGCCTTAGTCCCGGTTGGTGTCACCAACCGGGACTAATGGGCTTTGAAGCATTAGTACCGGTTCATGGCATGAACCGGTACTAAAGGTCCCATTTTCAAACTCCCCCCCCCCCTCCCGTGGACCGCCTTTTCAGTTTTAGAAAAAACAAAACAAAATGATGGAAATGTCAAAAAAATTAAAATAAAATAAGTTTTCCATGTGATATGTGGTCTAGTTGTTGGGAAAATTTACAAATATGAATTTCGACTTTATTTACAAAATCTCTCTGGAATTTGTAAAATGGGCATAACTTTTGCATACGAACTCAGATTAAAAAGTTTTTTATATGAAAAATCATCTACTCGAAAAGTTACATCCAATGGAGACCGCTTACGGCCTGTTTGCAAATTTATAGAATCCTCAAATTCCAAAAGGAAAAAAAGTTATGCTCAAATTTCAGTTTTTTTAAATTTTCATTAAATCTGGTCAAACTACTTATTCAAGAAGTATTAGTGTTACTAAATAATTATTCAAGAATATTAGTGTTATTAAATAATTATTTCAGTTTTTTTGAATTTTGGTCAAATCTGGTCAAACTATGGTTAAACTGTGGTCAAACAATGGTCAACTACTTATTCAAGAAATATTAGTGTTACTAAAAAATTATTGTTTTTTAGAACAATAGTTTCAAAGTCAAACAGTGAAATGTGTGACTTCATGCTCAAGCTAAACTCCTGAGGTTAATAGGATTGACATCTTACTATTGTGAGGAAAACAACGAGTGCAGACTTGGAAACGAGGGAGAATAGAACCCGGAAGTTAAGCGTGCTCAGGCTGGGGGAGTGGGAGGATGGGTGACCGTCCGGGAAGTTAGATGATTTGGAATGATGAGGGGTGATTAGAGATTAAATTGAGCAGTGATGAGGGGTGATTAAAGATTAGAGGTTAAAATAATTCAGAAATTTGAAAATAAAAAAATTTCAAAAAAAATCAGAAAATTTCCTTTAGTACCGGTTGGTGTTACCAACCGGGACTAAAGGTGGACCGGCCACGTGGAGGGCCTTTAGTCCCGGTTCTGGTTTGAACCGGGACTAAAGGGTCAGGGCATTAGTACCGACCCTTTAGTCCCGGTTCAGGAACCGGGACTAAAGGCCTTAAACCGTGGGATAGATTCTATAGTCGGTTACCCCTTGTACAATTATGTGTGTTGTAACTTAGTTTAGCCTGAAACCATGTGTGGTGTGTGTGTGCTTGGATCCATCATTGCACAATTATGTACGACATCAATATTATACAATGTGATTTTCTTAACAGTTATCTTGGGTTAAAGTGTGCCTTCCATGAAGGGACTACACACTTATAAGCTATAGTACGTTGAGGGCCTCCTATATGTATACCAACCGAATATCCATAGTCATTTATATCATGGACACAATGAATATTCAACCAAAATGTGTGAATCACAGTCTCCAATCTCTTTCTTATAAATATACCACCTCATCTTCACCACAAGATAGCAAGCTAAATTGGTATTCACATGAACAAAGGGGAAGGTGAGAAAAACACAGAGAGATTAGATGAAGAGACATTCACATGGGAGTTGGAGACATCGGATAATTAGCAAACTATCTTGTGTTGGGTACTTAGCAATGCACTCAAACAAGTTTTACATAGGTCACGTGATACGTCCCCCCAAGTGCTAATGGACTGTCAACCTAGAGGGATGCCACAACCTGACTCACACGATGATCTATCAGTCCATTTGAGCTAGAAAGTTTGCTCACGGATGATAATCACAAGTATAAACTTTCTGGCTACATCATCGACCATCTGAGTATGCAAGCAACAACTCATTCTTGAAGATGCTCTTATAGTATCGTATTCTATATCACGGCCTCAATATCAAGTGTATGTACATCATAGTAGAAACAAGCATATTGTGGGAGTTGGTAACTTGTGTTGACGTTTGATTAGCACTCATAATCATGCTAGGCAAATGTATGCGAGTCCGACAAACACCTTCTAATAAATCAAAATGTCTTTCTAGTTGTTTTCCCTAAACAATATCACATGGCTCTTGTGTCGGGCAAGTGGTATTGAACTAAAGTGACTAGGTGAGACTTGGCCTATCATGCACACCTCCCTATTCCCTGCTCCATCCTCCCTCTTCGCCCCATCAACTGAATGTGATCGTCCACGGTTGTCAAAGTTGAGACATGATGTCAACGTTTATTTAGTCTTTCCTTTGAAAATATGCCAGCATTAGGGCATCTCCAACACCGATCCTCAAATCGTTTGCTACCATTCGTATAGGGTGGGGGGGGGGGGATTTGCGGGCATCCGGACCGTTGTTATGCCCGCGTCCGACTACCCTCCCCCACCCAAAAACTATATATCCCTCGCCCGCGCATGCATGTTTCCACAAGAAAGGGGTCATCGCCACTACAAAGCACCAGTGCCACATTCATGCCAGCACAGAGCGACGCAACCTCTCACAACGTTCAGACATTGAAGCGGCGCGCCGACCGAGAGCATCGCCCTCGTCAGTTCTATGTGCAGGTGGCTACCCCACATTCAAACAATAGCGCCCGTCTGTCCGCCTACCTTGCATTAAACATGTGTGCCGTTGACTAGAAATGGCAAGCTGACACCATCTGTTCGCCCGTCTGCCGCCCACCATTAATCACTTCGCTGGTTGAACTGCCATCCTCCGCTCCCTTTCTCCTATCTGCACCACACCTGCCATGGCATCCTCAAGCTCGAAAGCCGTATGGGACATCCTCTCCTCCGAGCAGTAATAGGAGCTTGCCGCCATTGTAGCCGGCTGGCAAGTAGGCGGGCAGAAGGATGCCAGCACTACCGCCGGCCCAATGGCAGAGGCGGCCGACGACGAGCCGATGCCACCCTCCTCGAAGATCCATGCCTGCATCACAATCGGCACGGCCCATGCCCATTACACGGAAGTGGTGTTGGCCGAGTGGGAGGCCGCATTCCGGCAGCTGTAGGCCAACTAGGAGTACAATGTCCGTCTCTCGACGAGCACCGACACACAGAGGAGCAACTCATCGCCGGCACGGGCATCACGCCGAACGTGGACTTACCCGAGAGGAGGCGCTGCTCCAGTCCTATCGCACCGCTCATGAAATCTACCATGACCGTTGGCGGTACCGCCAACGTCAGGCAGAGTTAGAAGCCGCCTACAGGGACTTTGATCAGGCGGCACATGAGGTGTTCGGCGAGAGAGAGAGGACGAGGACGAAATCGCTAGATACGCCACGGTCCCGCCCCGCTGCCACGACAACGAAGTGGGCACGTCCGTGGGCGCCGCCGGCAACAAGGAAGAGTAGCACATGGGAGGTCACAGGCGTTTGTATCCTAGGTGGGCCACCGCTCCTCCCCTCCCGTTTAAACCAAGCTTGGAGGCTTCACCCTCGTCAGCCGATTAGCCGCAAGCAAGCTGTGGAGGCTGAGCTTCATTTTCCGGGGCTCATGACTGGCTGGAGATGGGGAACGGGTGCCGATAGTCATATAGACTAGGTTTAGATGAAAAGCATATGGTTTTATGTAAAAATTATCCTGGTATGAATGAATACCATCTGGTGCGTATAAATATGCATCAAATTTGTTAATGTGTATTATATTTCTTCCAAATCTAACCAGACATATGTGGATAGCTTTGGATGGTCGGCTCGGGCATCTTTGTCCGTGGACCTTTAGAGCATCTCTAGCAGATCCCGCAAAAATGTGTCGTATATAAACAGTATACATACCCCCATAAAATGAATTTGCGATACCGCAATGCATCAGACAGAACAGACTCCGTATATACCGTGAAAGTTTTTTTTTCTCTTTTTCTCCCTGCGCTTCTTCTTTCCCGGGATGCACGCATGGATGAAGTCAAACTCCGTCCAGCCAGAATGGTGCCGCTGCAGCCCGCCGCCTGCACTAGTAGAAAAATGGCCATTTGTCAAACATGGTTCTCGAACGGGGTGGGTAAAACAGATAATGCAATGCAGACTTGCTTTCACTATGATGAAAGTCTCTGATCTCCAAGACAGAACATTAACCTCTTAATTGACATTCATGATAAGAGGCTGGACTGATAAGATATTGCAATGCGGACTTGTTACAGAATTCTTTAATAAATGAGATGTTTTTTCATGTTGCTACCTTGTGGATACGTTTAATGACATGTTTTGAGTGTTTGACTATATCTAAACAGGATATTTAGGGTCATCGAAATGACATAGTTTAACAGAAAGTGGGTGTGCCAACTACCAGGATTATAAGCTCTTTCAGCTTTGTATTGCTATTAATTTTACATAATGCATGGTGGTTTTACAGATTTATGTTCTTCCCAGACAATACTTATATTCAATAAATCTACAATAAATGTTTGGTAATTAATTGTGTAAATTAATCTAGTTCCTTTTTGTATTTTTAATTTCTCACAAACTAAATCGATTCAGCCACAAAGCATAGACACACAACTACACAAGACAGTAGCAATATTTCTAGTGAACTGTCCCAGAGGTCTGACGAATATCAGCTTGGCACTTGTAGTGAAATACTTTAGCGGGAACTTATTTCTAGTGAACTATTTCAGTGGGAACTTATTTATAAAAACGGCAAGCTCAGTTTCTTCATGCCTAGTAGAAGTCACATAGTTAGTACGAAATTTTAATCAATGGCTGTTACAATTTTGATTATGTATCTTCTATTTTATCTTACCACAAGTTTGCTGCATGTAGCTATGCTATTGCATCTCGGAAATCCTACAGCCATATCCTCCAGTTCGCTGTATGTCTGGGTCAGCTCCACGGATGCTTGGTCTACTTCATTATGGCCTACTTGGATGGCTTCAACTTCTGGGCCAGTTCATTCTACTTCTGGGCATATTTCATCGGCGCAAACAGTTCATGGGTTGTGATACCAACGGTGATCGCCACAAGGAGCTAAGAAGATCTGCGCAGCCATTCATCAAAGCGAAAGGTGAAGACTAAGTAAAGCCTGCCATAGTCAGGGTTTGATTGCAACCAGGACACTGCACTATGGAAAATATTGTTTGTTTGCCACACTGAAATTGTTGTTTTATTACTATAAATCTGCTTGCACGACATTGTCTCAAACAACTATGTAATACTTGATGGTGTTTTTCCCTATCAAGGAGGTTGCTACTTGTTTGCATTAAATGAAAAGGTTGTGCGACAATGAAAGCCCTTCCTATGCAATATAATCTCTGTTTTAGTCTTTCTACTCAACTCAATAACCTTTCTTTTGCTTTCAGCAAACAGAATTTTGAAGCCAATTCTAGTGTGATGAATGATAATACTTGTGAAGGTGATGACTACCTTGGTTATTTTGTATATACTGTTTCTATTTCTCCCGTGAACCTTGTGCCTTTTTTTTCTTCTTGTTATTCGGTTCTCTGATTTAGCAATTCCTGTTATTCAGGTTGGACACCACCCTTGATGTGATAACAAGTTGAAATACCAAAAATCGTATCTATGGTTAGTTCAAAACGAGAGTTTTGTTTGGGAAAGCAGGAAAAGCCAAGTCGGAGCCCATGGAACGGCACGAGCTGCTGATGCCGACCAATGACGACAACACCACTATGTGCCTCCTGCGCTGGAGACAAAATATACAGACCCAACTAAGAAAAGCGTAACATTTCGCAACACTTGCTACAAATGGATGAAGAGAACCGTCGGTGCAGTCTTACAAATCCACTGGTGCAGAGTACAGAATTAACAGGGAATTGTTTCATATAGAACATTTGGATCCTTCAACATAGCTTAGATTCTCATCGCTTGGTTAATCTCTCGTGAATTCCGCTAACTAACCAGAGGACTGAGACAGACATAACACATCTCAAGTTCTTTTTTTGCCTTGGCTTTTTAATAAAAGTTGGGGCAGGGGGGTAACCCTTCTCATTTAAAAAAATATTTCTTTTTTGCACTAATGGCCAAACGCTTTGTTGTAGACAATTTTTAGTGCGGATTGACCATTTTCTAGTGATTGCATAGAACGACATGAGTCGTCAATGCTAACAAGTGTGTGCCTTATATACTGATGCAGGTCTTAGCAAAGGTTCAAGCCAGGTTTGATGGGAACACAAACAAACATTTAATGATATTACCAAGTTGCCAGGTTCAAGCCAGGTTTGATGAGAAAATACACTTGCATTTTACTCTATCTCTGCCACAGCCCACTTACATTTTACTCTATATATCTCTTTTCCTGCATGTAATGATACTACCAAGTTGGAAAGTAAGTCACGTTAAAGTCAGTTGATTTATGATGAGAAAATACACTTGCATTTTGCTACAAAAAAAATCTTTTTTTCTTCCATCCACATTCGATTTTGTTGAACATTTTCGTTTTATGATGGAACCGGTGCCCTTGTTTGCTGGAACCAGCTGGTGGATGTGCTACATCCGGTGTCGATCGAGGGATGCTACAACCAACAAACTTTTTTTGCTGGAGTTCGTTGTTGATTTTTGTTTCCTGCAACTGACGTTTGGTTTTGCTACCACCGGTGACTTCATTTGCTACTGCCAGCGACGACATGTTTTTGCTAAATAATTCTTGTAGATGACATAACTTTGACGGTGGGCGACAATGTTCCTTTTGTTGAAATCGACGCAGCTTTTTGCATCCTCCGGCGACAGTTTTTGCAACCACCATATGTTGACATGATCGGCTCCCTTCTTAATTTTTTGCTACAATCACGCCGTTTTTGTTTTACTGCTACCGGCAACCACAAAACCTTTTGCTACGATGTCGACCGCTTGTGGTACCGGCAAATATTTTTTGCTGGAACTGGCACATTTATTTACTATGATCAGCCGACATTTTTGTGACAACCGGCAACCCGAGGGTAGTTTTTTGCAAACTCATCGTCAGAAGTGCGGCGACCGGCGATCATGGCCGCCGGAGCTTTGGCCATCACCACCTGAGTTGCGACTGTCGTCACGCGGAGCTGCAGTCACGGGGACATGCTACTGCATGCGCGAAGCCGGTGAGAAATACAACAGATGAGCGCAGCGTTGACAGCGACCGGCGGCGAGGGGATGAGACCTGGCGGGCGATGACCGGCGGCGAGGGGATAAGATGCGGCGGGCGGTGCTTTGAGGCCGGGCCGCATGCTCATCCATGGCGGTGCGATGGATTGCTTTCTTACAAAAGAAGGCACACATGGGAGAAGAAAGGAGATCACACGGCTACATATCGCTACATCTTACGCTGCTGGCGGGTCGCTGCGTATCACTCCCCTTTCTTTTATGGGCTGGCCATTTATCGCTTTATTCTCCACCAATTTTTGGAACGTTCTAGAACCTTCCCTGAACCAGTTTTATTTGTTTTCCTTCCATTCTTTATTTATTTTTCCTTTTTTCGTTTTTTCTTTTTATCTTTCTTTTATTTTTCTTTTTTCTTTTTTATCTTTCCTTTTTATTTTTTTTAACTATTTTCTTTTTTATTTTTTTTCTATTACTTTAATATATTTACAAACATCTTCTCAAATTCATAAATTATTTTTGAAATAGGCAGTCTTTCAAATATTAAACATTTTATTTCAATTGTGAACATTTCTTAAATTCTTGAACATTTTTTTTACAAATACCTGAACAATTTTCGAATTCGTTATATGTGAAATTGCGTACGTTTTTAGAAAATCCTGAACTATTGTTTTGAACTAGAAAACATTTTTAAAAATTTGGGAACAAATTTCAAATTTTGAGAACAAATTTCCAATTTTGAAAACAATTTTTGAAACTCAAGAACATTTTTTGTGTTCATTAATTGTTTTGAATAAACGAACATATTTTGAATAATTTATAAAATTTCAGAACATCTATAAAATAAGTGAAACACTTTTTGAATATTTTGAACATTTTCTGAAAATTCGTGAACAAGTTTTTGAGTACACGAACATATTTTTTCAAATCACAAACAATTTTTTTCCATGAGATTTTATCATTTTCCGAACATCTTTCAAATCATGGACTGTTTTTTAAATTCATAAATATTTTTTACAGAATTCACAACTAGTTTTCAAATCAATAATCTTTAAAAAAATGAAAAACTGAAAACTGAAAAAGGAATTAGTAGAGGTCCCCTAAAAAAGGCATAGGGAATACATATCTCTCGCGCTTCAGGGAGATTAGAGACCAATTGTGTTGATGAGAAGTTCTTATTATTTTATGGAATGTCAAAAAAACTCTCCTTATTTTTGAACGGACCATGATTACATGCACCAGCACTATTCTACAAGCTGTCTTGTGTTTTCTCAAGGGCAGCGTTTCTACGCGGTGAAGCTGTTAGCATGGATGCTCATCCCGTCTTGATTCAGTGGTCACAGCTACCAGCGGGGATCATATGATGTCGTGTTCACCTGGATCAACCACTACCGATCCAACTAGTCGGTAGATTGTCACCCGATACAGCAGCTCGATCTGCTGTTTATAGCGTTGCCAACAAGATTTCTTGTGGTGAACTGATGCTTGAGGAACATGTAAGAAGTCATGCCTCAAATGTTTCTACCGAGTCTTAGTCTCTTTTCAAGATCTCATTAGCAACGTAAGGTCTGATTTGCACATCATGTCACGATAAACTTCCCAATGTCTTCCATGCCTACAAGTAATCAAATACTTGCTAGGAAGTGAATGCGAGATGCGATTTTTGTCTCACGATGACAGGATAGACCAACAGCTGGGGAAGAGGAACTTGGTATTTATATATTGGAAAACGGATCGAGGATCTTGAGCCATCATGAAGCAATAAGCAAGTCAGATGACAAGGACTCTGTCAACAAATATACAAGGCCATTCGGTTGGCCATAAAGCAAACTAAATCAAGTAATCATGTGAATGTTTAACACGAGTACTTCACACGCACAATAACAACCATGCAAGTAGATGAATACAAGAAATAAACGCAGAACACACTTTCTCTTTCTCTCGCCTCCGTGGCGCCTTTGGGGGCGGGAGGGACCCGCAGCGCCGCTAACCCCGCCTGGCCTCCTCCCCCTCACCCCGCGCCGTCCCCATAGGAACCCGCCGGTGGCGCCTGGGCAGGCTCTCGGTGCAGTGGCGTCATGGAGCTTCGCTGGGATGCGCTGCTCATCCACTCCTACTGCTCTGCATGGAGTCGACCGCAGAGGTGTTTGTTTCATGCAGCGCAGAGGTGCACATGGCGACACAACACAATGGGCAACGCGAAGCTCGGTCCGGACGTCGTCGTCCGAAACTAGTGTCAGGATGTCCTGCTGTGCTATTGGTGGTCGTCTCAGATGCGCTTTGGCAGTGGCTGTGGGAGACGAGGTTGGAGCATGGATGGTGGCCAGATTCACCTATGGTGACAACGTGACTGTCTATGGCTATTTGTCAAGTTGGCGCATGACGCATTGGTTGCGGCACGGGTGGGGTGGTGCAGTGGTGGGTAGCCTTGGACCTCGTTCTTTAGGCATGGTGGCATCCTCTAACGTTGTGTGTGCTTGTAGTTGCAGCGTGGTGGATGCAGTGGTGGTTGCATGTCGGCGATCTTGTCTCTTTGATCTCCCAGCCATGGTCTGCCACTGTTTGTGGTCCTCGCTGACAATGGTTGGGCCCCTTCCATAGGGCTCGATGAGCTGGAGGTTCAAAGGGATTGGTTACTGGGCATGATGGCACGGTGGCGCCTTTTCTGAGTCGTCTCGGAAGGTTGTGGTTTGTCGTTTCTTGGATTGATGTGGCCGGATCCTTTCTCAGGTTTCTTCGTGGGTGCTTATTGGGTGAAAGCTATATAACTATATTGATCGACGATGGTTTATACTGGCTGCGACAGAGCCTGTGGGCGTTGCGTTTGCTTCTTGAAGCTGTCTCCGAAGAGGTTGTTCACTTCTCTCCAGGTTGTAGGCGAGTACAAGCTGCGGTGTGCCGGTTGTGTCTTTATTGTTTTCTTTTTCTTTTTTGTGTCGTGGTCGGAGTTTCCGTTTGATCGTTTCCAAATCAGGAAAGCATGTGTGCGATTTTCGGTAAAGTTTTCCTTATAAACCGGATCAACTATATTCTTCTTTCTGAAATTGAATGAGCACCTATACCCTCTTGTCGAGGTTCCCTCAAAAACAAGAAAAAGGAAAAAAGCACCAAAGTCTCACATGACTTCACCAAATGTAGGGAACACTATTTGCATTTATAAGGTTCCTGCTAATCTCTTAATAAAAATTGAACATCAGCTATAACAAAGAATTGCCAATGGACAACAGAATTTCAATAACAAATCTCTTAATATTATTTTACCCTAAAAGTTTTCTCACTTGTCCAACTATTTTTCGGTTGCCTAGCAACGAACATTTGTAATTTGCACGGATCAAGTAGATGCTTTTTGTTGGAATTAATCCCGACGTGAACTAGGTACATGTGCGTATGCGAGTCCAACTATGGCAAGAAGTCATGACCGTGTAGTAGTACAAGTCGTGACCGAGTAGTATTGCTATAGCTGATCCTAGCGTGTATATATATGTAGCCTGCACCCCTTGTAACTTGTATCATCGAAAGCAATAAAGAAAACCAACAGGTACGATACGTACCTGCGGCCATCAATCCAGCGAGTTCTCGCGTGCGTTCGTGTGTGTCCAGCTGGTCAACTCGATCAAGTAACATCGATCAGCCTGCTGTTGTGTACGTGCGTGAGTTGTACTGTTCTGGCCGGTGCACGTACGTGCGGCGTACGTAGCTATTTTTGCTAGCTTTGATCAATCGGGAATCCAGTGCTTTACTTCGTCGTTCGTCGTCGGTCGTCGCCGTCGTCAGAAAGTACTTGGCATCTGGTCTGGGCCAACAATTTTTGTACGAGGAGACCAATCGAGTAAATTAACGATCATGTGTCTGTTGCTTCTTTTCATGAATTATTACTTTAGAAAACTGATAAAAATGTTTGAATCAGCTTATGATGATTGTGAATCGGTACTGTTAATTATGAGCAAACCAATGATAGTAAGACATTTTGTGACCATTTCGTGCAACGAAATATAACTTTTTAAATACAAACCATCATAAAATTTTAGGGTTGGGACCCTAGCTAACAGACACTCCCGGCTATCTTTGTAAATATCGGTGATATATTTATTACCTATTCTACCATCGTCATGATATTTTGGTCATAAATAGACATATTTCTTATAGCGTCTGCATTTTTCACCAATAGACACATAGCTGAAAAATGCAAAGGCGGAGAGCAAGTAAAGTAGTGAACTTTAACTGGACTTCCACAAACTCCTATATGTCTAATTGAGGGATTTTGACTTGATGAGCAAAGTTAATTGATGTGTTAGAAACATGCACGATTAGTAGTAACTATCAAAGACCACACAATCCTCTCAATTTTTTTCTCACGAGCAAATGAAACTGACGAGGGCTTGCAAGCAAGCTCATGTGGCAACCGTCAACCGTGCAGGCATGCAGTATTAGCTCGTTGTGGCGCAGATTAGTGCATGTGATGTGCGTGATGCCGCCCTGCTCCTCCACAGAATGATCTCCACGGTGGGCAACAACTAGTGTTGGGCTAGCCACCCTTCTTGTGTTGGGCTAGGCCCGCTTACTCTTCTAGCCCAAGCGGCTTCTCTGTGTATGTGAGTCAGGGCTGTCACTTCGTAACTGAAGACGATCGAGCTAGCTTTGCAAGATGAACCTCACTGCTCTGTATGCAACAGGTTGGGCATGCGCCAACAATGCGTACACGTCTCTACCTGCGGCTTGACAACAACGAGATGAATGGCTAGCGACTACTCCACCCATATAAAAAATGCACTAATGTGGCTATTTGAGGTGCCACAACAGAAGGACTCATGGATCCAGTGGCCAAGCAGGTGTGCCTGATGAAACCATCAAGACGGTTCTCAGTACTTGAGCTTGGCTTGGTGTCATCAAAAAATTTCCCAATACCTTCCATCTCCATGAGTAGTTTTCAAGCCACCAAAATAATGACAAAACACATGGTAGTGGATCACATGGTTAGCGGCAAACGAGGAGGAGGAAGGTATATATGGACGTCTTCCATCATATGGTACTCCAGGTCTCTCGGTGAGCAGGCTCCGCTCTATATGTGAAATAAAATGGTGGAACTGATGGTCTGATGGTAGGTAGCCTTAAACTGGGTTATGAACTGATGATCTGATGGATCACATGGTTAGCGGCAAACGAGGAGGAGGAAGTTTTATCCTTTTGGGGAAAAATCGATAAGTTGTGGTTATGTTTTGTAGCGAAATAAATTATGGTTATATGAAACCGGAACCACGGTAGTTATGAAATTTATTCTTTTGACATAAAAGATATTTATACTAAAATCGTCCTTTGAGCTGAAAGTAGAAAAAAAGCATCATTTGATCAACTTAACGTGCGCCATATATGGCACATATGTTTTTTTAGTGGATTATGGTACATATGGAATTTTCTTTCTTCTGGCAGACCGCGGAATATAGGTGCATGTCTGATATCTCTGGATCAGGTTCTTCTCCTGGTAAGCAAGTCCGTTCAATCAAAATCAGGATTAGGTTCTTCGGGGATTAGTAGAGAGCTATTGTGACGATGACCCATTTTCACTCTGCTTGCTGTTTAGCGGCCCATTTTCCTTCATCCACCAGCGGATGCGTCTACATCTCGCTTATTGCAAGACGGACAAAAGGGTCAGTAGTGGGCCCACCGATTAATTGTTAAATGGTTTGTTACATTCTTTAT
The DNA here is from genome assembly GCF_056163025.1 of Triticum urartu. Taxonomy (NCBI): domain Eukaryota; kingdom Viridiplantae; phylum Streptophyta; class Magnoliopsida; order Poales; family Poaceae; genus Triticum; species Triticum urartu. The sequence continues at coordinate 52,050,848 of NC_141879.1, forward strand.
TTATTTTTACTTTATTTTCCAAAGATTACTTTACATAAATTTTAGAGAAACTTTTACTGCCCATTAAAAATAAAGAAAAGTATACTTTTCATCCCTTAATTCTTGACGAAGTCTAGATTTGGTCCCTCAACTTCAAAACCGGACAACTTGCGCCCTTAACTACTGAAACCGGCCAAGATTCAACCCTGGTCACGGTTTTGACCGGTTTTGGTGCTGTCCCAACCCGGTTTTGACCATGCCGATTCAAATTCGCATACCTTTTCCAAGTCCGTTTAATGTTTTCAAATTCGGGTATTTTTTTCAAATACGTGAACTTTTTAAAAATTTGTGTACTTTTCCAAATCTGCGTACTTTTTCCAAGTTCACGTACTTTTTTTTAAATCCACGTACTTCTTTAAAGTTCCTGTGGTTTTTTTAAAATTCATGTAATTTTTAAAAATTGACATACTTATTCCTATTCACGTATATTTTTTTGGGTTTGAAAATTTTATGTGAAATTGAAAACGTATGCGGATTTGAATATCTTCGCGAATTAGAAAAAAATGTGTGGATTTGAAAATTTATGTCAACTTGAAACAAGTATGTGAATTTCAAACAAAGTTCATGGATTGGAAAGGAACACGGATTTGAAAAAAATACACGAACTTTAAAAAGTATGCGGATTTGAAACAAGTACGCGAATTTTAAAAACAGATGGATTTGAAAAAAAAATACTTGGATTCGATAAAATTACACGAAGTTGAAAAAATACACTGATTTGAGAAAATTACGCAAATTAAAAAAAATCATGGATTTGGAAAAGTACACAAATTTCAAAATAGTTCACAGATTTGAAAAAGGTATGTTTATTTTTGAAAAAATTGCACGACCTTGAAAAACTATGTGGATTTGAAAAGAGTATGTGAATTTTAAAAAGTTCACGGATATGAAAAAATTACACGAATTTTAGTCGGCACCGGTCAAAACCGGGGTCAGTCAGCACCAAAACCGGTCAAAATCGAGACCAGGGACAAACCTTATCCGGTTTCGTTAGTTGGGGGTGCAAGTTGTCCGGTTTCGGAGTTGAGGGACCAAATTTAGACTTCACCAAGAGTTGAGGGACGAAAAGTATACTTTTCTCTTAAAAATATAATCATGAAATGTAAAAGCATTGTTCAAGCAATTTCAAAACTATTCATAGTATTGAAAAAAATACATCGTGTCATTCAAAATTGTTCAACTTTTAAATATGTTCATGACATTTCTTAAAATTGTTCATTAAAATGTTAAAATTTGATTGCAAAGTCCGTAAAAAAATCTATTACCATCAAAATATGCATTTTGGAAAAATTCGAGATTTCCCGGCCCCTACTGAAAAACATTTTCTTCTGGTACAGAGTGATAGGTGCTCAAATGCATTTCTTAAAATTGTATATTAAAATAGTTTATACTAGTTACGGAAAAACCAAATAATAAGATTCTTTTTATTTTACTTATATGCAAAATGAGGGTACCGACGTGGCATCGAACCCGGGTGGACACGACGCATGTGCGGTGGGTAGGCAAGGAAGTCAGCGTGTTCGTGGATACCTCGGTGGAACATGGCACAAGATGACGCGTATAAACACGGTTATTCTTAACCACTCGTGCGAGACATTGTGAACATCTCACACTGTTGGTTATGGTAAACCATGTGCGGCACTTCCACATGATGCACTGCAAAGAATTGTGTGGCTGTTTCCCTTCATCCCACACAATTGTTTAATTTAATTGTGAACCCACTAGAGCACGGAGCCAGATCCCCTGACGTACGGCCCCCTGCCGTTGGGCCGCTAACGGGTGGGTCCGGGCCCACATGTTAGTGTGTGGGCCGTACGTCAGACGAGCTGCGTCCCTAGAGCACATATATCTTCCCATATAATCAAGTGTGCTGTCATCAGTGGCGGAGCCAGGATTCGAGTATAGGGGGGGAGGGGGTACGTATATTGATCTAATCTCATTGGTAATTACTCGTCGCTCCTGCTAAAATTGTCGATCGTTGGGGGGGGAGGCCCCTGCTCGTCTGCCCCTGGCTGTCACAATTTATCACACACGGGTTGGTTTTAGCAAAGCGTGTGCAGTGTTTTCCTTCATCGAGCAGAACTCATTTATCTCAACTGTGTGCCAAATAATGCTCACAATTCTCCCAGAAAAATCATGTTAGTTGTCATTACTTAACGCCCGTGGGTTTGTCAAAGGAAGTGTTTGCCTGGTCTCGCAGACTGTTCGCTTTTCTTAATCGTGCACAATGGGTTAGCCATGGCACACATTTTGCATTCCGGCAGACGCTGGCAATCACGTCTGCCGTCGACCCCACCTTGAGGTCAAAGTACTCCACGTCCTGCCGGAGCACCGCTGCCAGGTAGCGTGCACGCATCCGCGACGCCTGCCGCTCCGCCGTCCGTGACCAGCAATACCCCTCTGCCGTGCACACACATCACATTCACATGTATAGTATAGTTACTGATTTTGCTCCGCCAGCATCCAAATAAAATGAAATATTCTCAGTCTCACACTCACACTCCGTCACTCACCTAGGAACGCCATGATCCAGCTGCCCAGCGCCAAGAAGACAAGGTTCCTCGCGTTCTGTTAGTTGCTCGTCAAAGCTGCTACGGTTTAACAATGGGCACAGGTGTGTAGAATTTGTTGATGCGTACCTCGTCCATCTTGGAGCTCAACTCCTGGAGGTGGTCGGGGCCGCTGCTGCCGAGGTCGTTGATGATGAAGCCGGTGATGAGCAGCTTCACAGGTGTCGAGAAGCCATCGCCGATGGCACCCACCAGGCCCAGTGCCATCAGCACCATGTCCACGGCATCCGCGTGCATGAACACTGACATGACCGCCGCCTTCTTGGCTTGCTTTCTTTCTTTCTGTTGATCGAGCCGTAACAGAGTTAATTTACTCGATAGTTAGTACATCAAGAGCCGTCCAAATTTTAAACTCGAAGGTTTGCTGAATGATTGCAAGAGCACATTAGTTAGTAGTTAGTACAAATTAAGCAGTCCACCTAACGACTTGCTGTCCGTATATATATAGTCTTTCTATCCCAGCTAGTCTTGAAGACTTGCGGTCCGCATATAAATACTACGAGTGGGGAGCTAGCCCTGAAGACTTGAGCTAAGCAAGAGGTCTTTTCTATTACTCTAGTAGCTGTAATAAATTTGAACTATTATTGGTGTTTCTATACTACGACTGAGTAGTGATCGCTGTGAGGGGCACTAGGTGACTTAATTTTACTGTTTTTAATGTCATTCATTTTGCCAGTATACCGATAGTAACTGCAAGGCCAGTGGTTCAGCTTGGATGCCATCTCCTAAGAAAACAGAAAGAAACCCTAATGCTTTCCTGGCTCCATCCACAAGCGGCAGCCGGCCAACCTGCCGCTTTCCATCCATGTTATCCGGCAAGCTCCAACCAGATGATGATGCCCACACGAGGTAGTGCCTGTCCAAGGCTATGTGATTTGGACTCCCAATCAAGATTCGCAGGCAGCGAGGCAAAACCACATACAGCCATCTCCATATGATGCAACAGCGAAAGGATCCGAGGAAGAAAATTGAATGTCATCCAGAGATTATTTGAGTATGATGTGCAGATGCGGTGAATAGAATGCATGGCTAACATACCTCCAGTCTCATGCTCTGTGGCTGCGATGTCCTTGTATGCCCGCTAACTATGGAAACATGCTTGGACACTAAAACGTTGATCACGAGACACTATGCTTGGGCCTCTTGTGATCAAAGCTTCAATTGATGTCTCTATTTTTTATGCAATATAGAACCATCAATGTAATTTCTAGATGTCAATGATTTTGCAACAGCTGATGTATTTATTTTTTCTAGGGAAGTTAGCTTTTGCGTTGTTTGGATGTCGTCAAGGCACCATACTATTAATAGGAATTCATTCTCTCATGGGGATTCGTTTGCATTAAACTGTTTTATTAGTTTATTTGCATTATATTATTATTTGTATGATACAAGGGTCACGATTGTGTATCATATTTTGTTCTGTTAATTGCATGATAAGAAGGGCCAGGTATTCCTTCTGCTGCATGAACTGAAAGCTCAAAACAGTGGTGTGCAGGCTGCTTTTTATCTGGAGTGTTAGCCTGTTAGAGGATGTGTGATATTGTTGCCCTCTAGCAACTACAAAAGTTCTTCAGCAGGTGTGTCAGTTTCCTGTTCCAACGCTTGTAGAATATGAGCAGACTTTCCAAGATTGGATCTATGTTGTCTGCTCCATGGTTCTCTAGAGTACTAACAAATATCTGGAGCTCTAAGACTATCTAGTGGCTGGTTTCTGTCAATGTGTTGTTGGATACGACCTGCATGTTCGGTGTTGCTGCAATGTGCGAATAAGGTCTCTGTCTAACTGTGTTGGAAGAGCCAGTACTCTAGCAGCTGCTGCTTTTTCATACATAAACTTTTGCATGCGGAGTGAGTAGTATGTTTACATAGTTCTTGTTGGTTTCTATACACAAATATCAGTTTGATACTCCCTCGTTTCACTTAACTTTATGGTGTGTGCAAGTTTTTTGCCCATATTCTGAATTATAGTGCCCACTTACTTGTTTGGACAAAAATAGCCGTGTGGCTGGACATGGGCGTGAAACAACCTCCTCTGCATGCGGGAGTGTGTGTGGCTGAGACGCTTTGCACATGGATCTGGACAGAGTTGGTGGAGGGGTATAATGATCCAAAGGACATGCGCCAGCGCATGCATTGGTATTGCAGCTCAACAAAGTGCGCACTAGAATTTGGAACGAAGGGAGTATAACAATTTCGACCTCCAAGAAAACAACTCATGTGGCAATCCTCCTGCAGAAAAAGAGCGTGATCTCTTTTAACTAGAGAAACACAATTATCACACATATTCCTGTATTCATCCACGGAAGAGGTTTATTGTACTGAATAGAAGTGTTTTTCCTAACCTCTAGTATAGGCCATCTAGCACATAGAAGTTAATGTATATATATGAACAAGTAGCACCGAAAATGCATTTGGTAAATACCAACAGACCTCAATGCAAATTACACATAAAATTAGAAAGGAGATTGAAAAATTATGAAGCCTAGAAAAATAAGTTTAATCCTTGTTGTTTTTTGACTTATTCTTTTTTGAAAAAAAAAGTCTTAGTTGGATTGTGGATGATGATGTTGGCTTTGCACATGGATCTGGACAGAGTTGGTGGAGGGGTATAATGATCCAAAGGACATGCGCCAGCGCATGCATTGGTATTGCAGCTCAACAAAGTGCGCACTAGAATTTGGAACGAAGGGAGTATAACAATTTCGACCTCCAAGAAAACAACTCATGTGGCAATCCTCCTGCAGAAAAAGAGCGTGATCTCTTTTAACTAGAGAAACACAATTATCACACATATTCCTGTATTCATCCACGGAAGAGGTTTATTGTACTGAATAGAAGTGTTTTTCCTAACCTCTAGTATAGGCCATCTAGCACATAGAAGTTAATGTATATATATGAACAAGTAGCACCGAAAATGCATTTGGTAAATACCAACAGACCTCAATGCAAATTACACATAAAATTAGAAAGGAGATTGAAAAATTATGAAGCCTAGAAAAATAAGTTTAATCCTTGTTGTTTTTTGACTTATTCTTTTTTGAAAAAAAAAGTCTTAGTTGGATTGTGGATGATGTTGGCTGGTCGGGTCACCGGTCTGTGGAAGGTCGACGGGAGGCTAGAGCACAACGTCGCCACGTCAGGCCTCAGTTGTTGTCTGTGGTTGGTTGATTGAGGGCCAAGTAGCGTCTTGCATCTATCTTGCTATAAATCATCATCCATCCATCTACCTGATCAATACAAACTTGACAGAGACGAGCATGTTCGACAAGTCGCATAAAAAGAAAAACTCCTCCTACATGTCGGCGCCCCCCCCCCCTCTCCTCATGTGCACCACGGAAGAAGATATCGATGGAGCTCCAACCAGTGTCATGTAGGTGGTTGGTAGTGCTGTTGGGTGGGGCCCGGTGCATATGGTATGACAGAGCAGGGGCACAGGTAAAATGGGGTGGTCGGTGGCATGCTAGGGTCCGACAAGATGTCACATGCAAAAATTATGCACCCTGGCGCACAACAATTAACATAACACGGGAAACATTCGACCCTAGTGCATGTGCACTGAGGACCCTCCATGCAGCTCCACCCCTGTAAATTAACTCCCCAACGACGGCTCTTCGGATCAGAGCCGTTCCATGGACTTTGCATCATTTTCTCTGAACGACTGATCCATAGGACGACTAGCGGGCCCCGGCCAAAAGGGACTCGCGATCGCGATCTAGTGTCGTGACCGGATCCCTCCTTCGCTGCCACCTCATCCCAACGCCGCTTCCTCCCCTGCTGCACCTTCCTCCCCTCGCCGCCGCCTGAGGCGCCCTCTGGCAAAGTCCAGATGGCTCCGAGGAAGGCGGTAGCGGGGCCCTTCTAAGGCTGCCCGGTGTTGGTACGACGGCTGCGATCCATGGATCAGGGACGGCGGTCCTTTGGTGAGGCTTGCCCATTCGGTGACACATAGACCAGTTGGTGCTCTCAGCTTGTCAGGCGGATGGCTTCTTGAGGCCAGCGGATTAGATGAAGTCCGTTGAGACGGTCATTTAGTAGGTGTGTCAACTTGGTTTTCCTAGAAGGTGGCCTTGGGTTGATCTATTTATTTATTTTGTCACTCTGTTGAGTAATAATTTAATAAAGATGACTGCATGCATCAGTTTTTATGCAGAGTTCAAGGTAACCTTTTTTTATAAAAAAGACAAGCCTATGCATGTAGCTCCCACTTGCGCAGGGTTTAGAGATTGGACACTAACGGATTCCGTGACACCTACCCCCTTGGAGGTTGAAGTCCGAATCTTGTATCACCACAAAATTCAAAGCCGAGACAATATGATTTGACCGAAAAGTCAGTATACATCAGCAAAGGAATATCTAATCCAACGGTGATGTGCTTCTCAACCTCACGTCACGCTACGGATCGGATGAGGTCAAACCCGGGTGTCCTGGTCCGCACGCGCAGGCATGGAGACAGAGTAGACTCCATCTAATCCAACCCCACACGGCACGGTCGCAATCCTCTAGACTCCGGCTCGTGCGTACTCTGCTTCCGCGTGCCCTCCGAATTCCAACCGGAGACCGGCACGCACGGGGTGACCCTATAAAATCCCCACCCCCACGTCTAGCTCGATCACTAAGCAAACAAGAATCTCCTCATTCGCTCGAGGAGCAGCAGCAGCAAGGAATCCTTCTTTCCAGACTGCCTGATTCAAGCATCCGTCAGTAGAGGATCCATGGCTATGGAGAGGTTCTTCACGGCGCTCGTCTTCTGCGAGGCACCGCTGGACGGCTACGGCACGTCGGTGCTCACCGCCGGCAGCACCGACACGGTCAAAAGGCTGGTCTCAGGTGGTGGTGACGCGACGAAGCCGTTGGTGGCTATCAAGCCGGACGCTGAGAAGGGGCAGGGTTTCTTCACTGGCAAGCAGATGGCGCAGCGGCGTGCTGGGTTCGAGCTCGCGTTCGACGGCCTCAATTGCTTTGACACCGTCGTCATGCACTGAGCATGTCATTGTCATGTCGCTTTCTTGATTTTACTCTGTATAGAACTTGGATCAGTTAGAATGTTTGAGACGTTGGTGGGGTTGTGATGTTTCGTTCATTCTAGTCTAGTATTTGACCGGTGCACAATCTTGTTTACAAACGAAAGGAATTTAAAGGGGACATCTCCTAGTATCATTTTATGTCTTCGATTCCATGTCATGTAGATCATTCAGTCAGACTACTGTTTGACTATCTGTGGCACGCGCTTGTTGTACAATTAAGAGGTGTGGCTGGTAATACGACGTCGAAAATTTCCCTCCGGCTCTGCTTTCCTGTGCATGTACCATCTCTTCCTGAAAAGTAGTAAGAATATAAGAGGAAGATAATGACACTGAGGAGAGAACAAAACTAGTCTCTGCGTGTGTGTAGAATTGAAGTAGGAGTTGGACCTTACAGGCCAAGCTTGCCATTTGGCAAAAGAATAGCCCAACTTTGCTTAGCAATGCTTGACAGAAACAGAGCGAGCGTACATTAGAGATATATCGATCATGATTTCAGATATCACTGTCTGTTAGATAGTTCCTTACAGTGAGAATGTGTTCGAGTGCTAAACGTAAGCAACCCCCTTCTGGATCCCTAGAAGAAAAGGGGAGCAAACCATACAATAATTGCATTTCGATCTTAGCAGTCATGTTATCAGGTGTTGCCAAAAAGGTTCCCGATACCTTCCATTTCTTGCAGTAATTTATCAGAATATGTTGTGACATGGTAAATATGTATTGTACGTACATACTAAATTAACTTCAGATTTTTTTTAATAACTTGTAGAGTGTGGTTTCATCAATTGGTTCAATGGTAACACCATAAAGATGGTTGCATTGGATACGTCCTTCTATTAAGGTAGTGGACTTCTGAAAGGTAAGCACACAGACACTCATATTTCTTTCAAAAGGAAGCTTGCCCTCAGCCTCTGCGTCAAAAAAATGCATACAACAAAATTTATTACGAGGTTTTTGGTTATTTATAGAAAAAAAATAAAGGAATGTACGTCCAGCCAAAGCATCGACAAATATAGATTACAGGGAATGCTCATGTGTTACCAATCCTATTACATGAGGCAATACAAATTATGAAGCAAGAGGGTTCCTGAAAAGGACTTAAGAGCATCTACAACAAGGCCGATATGCCGATAAACTAGCCGATTTACCCCTTATCATGGGTCAACCGATAAGTTCTCGATAAGTGATGTCCCCAGCATTGCTATAAACTTTGTTAAAGTTTACAAAATTAGACTTTGGCCAAAGCCAATATGCGGAGTAAATAAAAATGAAGGGTTATATTATAGACTCCATCTAACCTCCAGACTCCGGCGACCGGGCACGCAGAGGGCGACCATTAAAATTCTCACCCCCGACGTCCAGCTCGATGAGCAAACAAACAAGAATTTCGTTCGACGAGCAGCAGCAAGAAATCCGTCCTGACAGACTGCCTGATCAAATCTCATCTTCATCATAGAATACATGGCCATGGAGAGGTTCTTCAGGGTCAAAAGGCTGGTCTCAGGTGGCGACGACGCGACGAAGCAGGCGGTGGCTACCAAGCCATACGCTGAGAAGGAGAAGGGCTGTTTCTCCGGCAAGCCGATGGCGGAAAGGCGCGCTGGTTTCGAGCTTGCCTTCGACGGTCTCGATTGCCTTGACACCGTCGTGATGCACTAAGCATGTCGTATTCACGATTTTGATCTGTATAAAACTCGGATCAATTAGAAATAAGAATGCTTGACGCAGGCGTAGGCTTTTGATGTTTTTTTGTTCATTCGATTGTACTACTATTAGACATATGGCGTTGAAGATCTTCTTCCAGGTCTGCTTCCGTCAGCCTCTGCCTCAAAAGTACAAGAGTAAGAGAATAGTAGCTACTAGGAGAGAACAAAATTAGGGCCTCTGTACGTGTGCCAAACTTGCCATTTGGCAAAACAATAGCCCGACCTTGCTTTGCAATGTTGTACAGAAAAACAGTGTGGATTACAACTAACTCGAACTTGATTTCAGATATCACCATGTCTGTCAGAATGATTGTTCCTTGCGGTAGGGGTGGAAACATGATTAGGAGAAGCGGTCTCTGCTTCAGTCACGGTATGGCAGATAAGCATGAGTAATTAAGTATGTCCACCGCCAGAAACAAACTCTTTTCTTTGACGGGGAGACAGTGTTTTTTCTGCGGGTCGACGTGGAGATGACGTAACCCCACACGGCACAGTCGCAATCCACATGCTCCTGCACGTGTGTACTCAGCTTCCGCGTGCCCTCCCAGTTCGAACCAGGCACCGGCATGCACAGGGCCAGGCCTCGAGCCTCCAAAATCCCTGGCCCCGACGTGCAGTTCGGTCACCAAAAAAGAATCCAGTGGCCAAGCAGAAATGCTTGATGAAACCAAGAACCTGATACTCGTAGCTTGAGCTTAGCGTGATGTTGTCAAATTTGTTCCCAATGCCTTCCATTTCCATGAGTGTTTTTCAAGCAAGACATTCAAAGACAAAATGCACAGTAATGGATCACATGGTTATTGACACACGAGGAAGAAGGTATGTATGGATATCTTGCATCATATGGACTCTAGGTCTCCAGCACGGTAGGTGAGCAGTTTCTAAAATAAATGGCTGACTTGATGATCTGATGGTACGTAGCCACAAACTAGCGTAGTATTAGAAATCGGGTGCAGACATGTGCGGATTACAATATGCGGACGACACTTTGCTACTCTTCGAGCCCGATGACCATAGTATAGCCTCGATTAAGCTCATCCTCCTCGCTTTCGAGATCATCTCCGGCCTAAAGATAAACTTTTTGAAGAGTGAGGTGATTGCCATTGGGATGGACAATCCTTGTGCCACTCCCATTGCCAACCTTCTTAACTGCAAACTAGGGAGTTTTCCAATTAAGTACCTAGGCCTTCCCATCTCGGACAAACACATCTCGATTCTTAAATGGGAACCCTTATACGGTAAGGTGGCGAACCGGGTTAGTCCCTGGCGCAGCAGGTTTTTATCTTCTGCGGCTAGGCTGATTCTGACAAACTCTAGCTTGTCCTCCCTGCCCCTGTTTACTATGGGCATGTTCCTGCTGGCTGATGGAGTCCACGCCAAGCTCGACACCCCTAGGACTAAGTTCTTTTGGGAAGGAACTGGGACAAAAAAGAAATACCACCTGATCAAGTGGGCGGCGCTCTGCCGCCCCAAGAAATTCGGTGGCCTTGTGATCCTTAACTCCAAACTCATGAATGTAGCGCTCCTTGTCAAGTGGATCTGGAAAGTTTCCCAGAACGAACAAGGACTTTGGGCCGATATCCTTCGCGCCAAATATTTCCCCGATGGGAATTTCCTCACCTCAAAGGCGAAGGGATCGCCTTTCTGGAACGGGATTCAGGCTGTTAAACCTGCCTTCACGCTAGGGGCCAAGTTCTGCGTTAAGAACGGGAACTCCACGAGGTTCTGGCTCGACCATTGGCTTGGGTCGGAACCTCTTTGGCGTAGCCACTTTGTCATCTATCAACTTGCCACTAACGTCGACATTTTGGTGGCCGACGCGCTCAGAACTAACCCACCAGCCATATCTCTCAAAAGACCACTCCTCGCCCATGAACGGGCAAGTTGGGATGGGCTCCTAACTGCCTTGCAAGGTGCATCTCTCTGCCCTGAGGCCGACACGGTCTCGTGGTCCCTCTCGAGCTCCGGGAAGTTCACGGTCCAGTCGCTTTACAATAAGCTGACCGAGGGACCGACTCTTGACATAGCTAGGGGGCTATGGAAAGCGACTATTCCTCTGAAGATCAAAGTTTTTCTTTGCCAATTATTCCGTGACTGCCTCCCTCTTCTAACAACATTGCCATTAGACACGGCCCTTCGGATGGGTCTTTTTGCGCGTTATGTGGAGCGCATGAAGATGCTAACCACATCTTCTTCAAATGCCACCTAGCTCGTTTTGCTTGGAGTGTCGTCCGTGATGCGTTTGCGCAGAACTAGAATCCCCATACGGCGTCGGACCTACGTGGGATCCTTCTCGCTCATAGGGGTAGCTTCGGGCGCGTGCTGTGGAGATGCGTAGGGGCGCTGTGCTGGTCACTATGGACCACCCGTAATAAGATGACTATCGAACACAAGTTCCTTAACCATCCTGCTGATATTATTTTCAAATGCCACTTGTTTCTCCAGACACGGACACCGTTGGGGAAACGGCGTGATGCAGATCGGATGATGGAGGCCATGGAGCGGATCCGCACGATACAGTTTGAAGCCCGTCACTAAGATGTTGCTCGTGGTGCTACTGGCTGCTTGTGTGCTAGTGTTGCTGTTTCTCTTTATCAGGCTGAGGCCGGTTGCATGTTCCGTACTTTTGGCTTCGGCCACTTACCTTCTGTTGTAGTTTCTGTGTTGAACTTGTTGAATGCTGCCTGTCGGTGGGCTTTATTAATTTAAGGCCGGACGCATCGTGCGTCTTCGTTCTAAAAAAACATGTGCGGATGTTATTGGAAAAACTTGTTAAATTATGTGAAACAAAGAGTGCCAAGAAAATAGATGAATATATGTGCAATGCCAATTTCTGCTAAATGTTACTTTTTTTTAAGAAGTGCCACATTTATGTTAATAACATCAGCAAATTACACCACACGGAGAAATCCAGAGAGATAGCACACCAAGACAAATTACACGAAACAACCCCAATGAAAGAAAATTGTAGAAAACTCCTCCTTGGTCGCTGGAGCCGACAACATAATAACTGAACGTTTCAATTACCACCGTGGCTGGCAGGGAAAACCATATCAGCAAAGTTGTGTTGTAAGCCATGGTGTCTCTCGTGAATGGCATCACACTAGTTGTTGTTCATTGTCAGGGGGAGAAACTATTCATGAAATTACAACACACGTGGCATCTCGATGAAGAAATCCAAAGAGATGGCACACCAAGAGAAATTACAAGATACATCCCCACCAAAGGAACTTTGTAGAAAAATCCTTGGCATGCCGCCACAAACTAGCTTAATATTGGAAATCAGGTGCCTGACATGTGGGTATGTTATTGAAAAAACAAATTAAAGTAGTGAAACAAATAGTGCCAAGAAAATAGATGAATACCTATTTACTGCCTATTTCTATTGAACATGACTTGTGAACTGTTTATTTTATCTTATTCTTCAGAGGATATATCTCAAACTCTTGTTTGTGATGATCGCTGCATTATTACCAGGATTGTTGTCTCGACTACCTTTCAAGGTTCATTTTTTCTATTTTAAATTTGGTGTGGTTGGTACTAAAATAGTTTTGGCCTCAAAATTTTGGATTACTTTCCGAGCAAAATCAAATGAAATGAAATGTGGTAACAAACATCTAATGCTGATCAATTTTTTAGAAATTACTCAGATGTAAATTTTGAAACTTTTCAATCAACAACAATGCAGATGGCTAGATGGCCAGTGACTACTGCCGCCGATAAAACATGCACTCATGAAGCTATTCGAGGCCTGAGTATATACGGATTCATGGATTCACTGGCAAAGAAGATATGCTCCAAGAACCAGGAACATGATTCTCGTGTGTTGAGCCTAACCAGATGTTGTCAAATATTCCAAATACGGATCATTTCTATTAGTACCTTATGAAATGCAAACATATGATGACAATATGTGCACTGTCAATTGGATGGGAACGCCAAACACGGTTAGTGGGATGCGGTATAGCTACATCTTCCCTTATAAGGAAGCACAACGATGTAGGTAAGAACCAACTCCAACTGATGGAAAGCGAAGTCAACCATGTGTTGACTACGAAATGTGTCTACTGGTTTTTTTTTTGTGTGCAAAACCTTCTTTTAAGGAAATTATGGATTTAGTAGTATTCATGCAATGTTCATAGTAATTGCTGGATTTTACATGTGAAGCCTGGCATTCATATTTTATATTCCTAGATCCGTTGATGCGACCCTTGCATTTTGTATTGGCGTGATAAGGTTGGTTTTCCATCAAGAACGGATTTGGCTCTGTCGCCAATGAATAGTGGATCTTTTCCCCATGTTAAATCATTGGCATCGACTATACATACGTAATGTTTACTTTTCAATTACGAATCCCACCACTCCAGGCTCCACCAAAACTGTGACACTCCAACTCCGACCTAACTGCTCAGGTTGAAATTTCCTATTTTTTTTTCACTAGAGGCTCCGTTTCTATCTTAGCCGCTCCCATTTTGTATGTGCTGAAATATACATATATAAGAAGTACATATTTCAGGTAAAAAATAACCTCTTTTCCCACAGGAAATCATCATCACGGTGCTAAATAGGCAAGCGCTGGTGCAATGGTACTATTTCAGATGGTCTAGATGAAGATGCTTTTATGGGGATCTAATGACGGTGTATAGGATGAGAAGTAATCCATTCGGAACTTATGAAATACTGCACACGTATTAGAATTAAGATGTTTGATTCCGTGGCATTAGTAGTTCTGTTGAATACTACACACGTTGGAGTTTTTTTTTCAAAATTTCCAGCAAGTTTAACAACTCAACATAGACGAATATGAGAGACTATTAGATCATCACAGAAGATATAATAAGACATAAAAAGCGGTGTGCACACAATCCTCCTTCATCGACTATGTATGAAGATTTAGCCTCTCAGCAGCTCCAGGAGTAGCACGCCACAATCACTTCACACTAATTTTTCTTGGTATTGCGTAAGAAGATAGGACGGTGTAAATATTCTTTCCATCGACCATTGCTCAAAAATATGCCCATGCCACCGATCGGGGAACAAAGGGTCATAAGAGATTGTGGTGCAAGAAACATACTAGATTTTATTTTCCTGACTAGATGTCTACTTGTGAAACGAGAGGATGGTAAAGATAAACCGATGGTGGGTGAAGGTTCAGTTAATATAAGTAATTTTGTGTCAGTATGTGTGGTTGAGATATGATTTTGTCTTGACAGTCCAACTAAATTGATTTTTTAGAACTTAGAACTGTGAATTCAAACCTATAAAACACCATTCACTCTCTCTCGTAATTTCCCCCAAAAAATAAGCTGGCATTCTCACTTCTCATGTACCAACCAGGCAAGCTCCCACAGCTAGCTGTAACTCCTCGTGGCTGATATCTGCTATGAGCAAATGCGTCCGCCCACCATGCCCCTCTTCCAATATGAGTAAACCACCAACAACACCGGTGCCGTTAAGCGGAGACAATCTACCCGTGGTAGCCAATGCATTTCAGTTATCAAATGTTTTTGTACCGAAAAAGGGTTCCCCGCTTTATATTCCAAAGCAAACCATCATTGTACACATCCCAATGCTGGGGCGAGCAGTACATCAAGCCTAAAGAAAAAGAAAAAAAAATAAATGCCAACAGCGACAGCTCGACAAAGCTTGGCAGACCCGCGACCGTTGCGCCTTCCGGATACAAACCACTACAGCCCTAGGCTCCGATCTACCGCGAACTAAGCAGCACCTCCAAGAAGGGATGCGACGCCGACGACGCTGCTGCCCGAACAAGACCTAGGGTTTCCCCCAGTACGCGGAGGGAGGTGGGGGATAGCTACTCCCGACACCCACCAAGAAGGGATAGTGGCACCCGCCGGTGTCACCGCATCGGAGCCGGACGAACTGGCAAGGATTTCTCCCGCACGCCAAACCCCACCAGCCAATCGGAGCTGACCAGCCAAACCACCGCCCAACCATGCGCCACCCCGGTTGCGCCGCCACCAACACCGTCTTGCTACGAGCACCACCACGAGGCCAAGAAGACCGGAGAGAAGATCCAAACGACGGGAGCAGTAGCACCGAGGCCGAGCGGGAGGGAACCACCTCCACTGCCGTCGTACGGGAGGCTCGCGCCTTCGGCACCGTCGCGGTAGCCGTCCGGACACTGCAGCGGGGCATACCAGGCCACCCCTGGCCCGGCCAGGCCCGAAATAGGCCCGCTAAGCCCCGCCGGCCACGCTGCAGCAGGCTGGCGTCTACGCCACCAGCCCCCGCCGATCATCGCTGTTGGACTTCAGCCCTCAGGATCAATCACATCAAATCATGATGAACACGCAGACGAAAAAACTTTTGCCAAAGGCACCTGTCGTGCCTTGTTTTTTTTTCTTTATTTCTTCTTTTTCTCCCGATGTTACAAAAGCTACGCCCTGGCTGCACATATATATACTACTTGGATCAGGACTCCTAGCCGAAGCTGATTACTACTAAACCTATGACACGCAATTGACCAAATACAATTCCTAGACGAACTATGACACCTAGACCAGACTTGTAACCGGACTCAATTCTAACTGCTTAAACCAACTACTCCTGCATATACACGTATACTACCAGGACAACAACTAAACTAAGACAAGATTATTCTAACAATCTCTCCCTAATCTTAACTTGTCATCTCCTCGTGCTCTTCTTCATCTTCACTCGCTGGAGATCCACGACTTGATGATCCAAACTCCGACGTATGATCCGGACTACCAGCCCATACGGTCACATCTACACGTGCAACGTGCAAGACTGGACGCATCATCAGTCTTCACGTCGTACGACTTAACTGGTCACTGTCTCACATCGAGCTTGATCTTCAACTTGTCATATCCGTACACTAAGTATGACCCGCCTGGAAACATGCAACACATCTCCTTTGCTGCCATGTTGTGCCACCGCCATTGCTTGGCCACTGCCTTGCACTCGGTCCGCACCATACTCCTTGTACTTGCTTGCAGTAGATCCACTCTCCATTGGTCGCACACCTCCTCGCTTTACGATGGCTTCGCCTACCACTGTCCGTCTCCGGCATCACACCGAATCCACACTGGCCGCAACCAGGATGCTCCACGAGGACGTGGACATGACTCACGGAACACCGTGCACACTGCATCCACTCCAACGAATCATCACCAAGACGAGCACTTGGACACGACGACGACTCACAGACGCAAAGACAACTGACCGTGCAAACTCGCACGACTCCTTGACTCATCCGACTCCCCCGGACGATGATCTTGATGAGCTCCAGCACCACACACTGGCACCACCTCTCCCATCAACGATCTCTTTCCGCCGTCTTCCCGACGACAGTCTGCGGTCTCCCTCCATGTCGCTCCATAGAACGACGGTTGCTTGATCCTCTGCGTCGCTGCATCACCCAGCAACTTCATCGCCCGCCCTTCCTCGTCGCCGCACCACCCAGCAACTATATCGCCCGCCCCGAGGCGCTAGTCGGGTCGCTACCCCGGGGCAAGCACTCGACTCTTGAACCTTGCTCTGATACCAATTGTTGGACTTCAGCCCTTAGGATCGATCATATCAAATCACGATGAACACACAGACGAAAAAACTTTTGCCAAAGGCACCTGTCGTGCCTTGTTCTTTTTTCTTTATTTCTCCTTTGTCTCACGATGTTACAAAAGCTACGCCCTGCCTGCATATATATATAGATGCAGACCAACCATACCAACACGTACTCTATACTACTTGGATCAGGACTCCTAGCCCAAGCTGATTACTACTAAACCTATGACACGCAATTGACCAAATACAATTCCTAGACGAACCATGACACCTAGACCAGACTTGTAACCGGACTCAACTCTAACTGCTTAAACCAACTACTCCTGCATATACACGTATACTACCAGGACAACAACTAAACTAAGACAAGATTATTCTAACAATCACCGCTCACCACCGCCTCATGATGGCCACGCCAACGCCACGCCTGTCACCGGCCCGCCCAGGCCCAGATGGGGCCCGAAGGGCCCAGATCTGGGTTGGGCGGGCGCCGCCAGCCCGCGCCATCGCGCAGCCCCGCCGCCGACGGCGCCGCCGCCGCCCAGAACTCGCCCCTGCCGCAGCACAGGAAACCCCGCCGCCGCACAGGACCGCCGCCGCCTGAAGACACCGCCCGGAGCGCTCCGTCCCGCGCCGGAGAAACCCTAGACGTGTAAGGGCCGGGGGCCGCCGCCGCCAACGTCGCCCGGGCCAGGCCCGCGGCGGGCGCCAGCGCCGGCGGCAGGGAGGAGGGGGAGGGCTTGCGGGGAAGGAGGGGAGGCGCGGCTGGCCGCCCGCGGGGGCGGCGCAGTCGCGGTTGGCGTATCCAAGTCAAGTTTTTTTAACAGTCTATCAAATGTTTTTGAGTAAAACAAATGATTCATTGTCATTAAACTCTGTGTATGATTTGGACTTCTACATATCACTGGTTTATTTCGGGATTTGGTCATTGTTGCGTGTGACTTACAAGTATCAATCAAGCCATATTCAGAGAGGACTCTTTGCTAGTCGCACCTGGGCTGGAAGTACTCGGATTGGGCCTAGCCAACAATGACTTGACGTATCTATTGGCAGCTTGAAAGCAAGAAGGGCGATGCACTGCAGATAGAAAAGTAACTCAAGAAGCTCTTGGAGGCCCCAAAAAAGAAGGAGACATTTTTCAAGTAGCAGAGCAAACATGCTTGATAAAACCACAAACATGATTCTCTTAACAAGAACTTGACCGGTTGCGGTCAAAAGAGTTCCCAAAACCTTCCATTTCTATGAGTAATTTGTCAAAATGAAACATGCAAAGACAAAATGGATAATAATAGGTCACGAGGTTAGCGGCACACGAGAAGGTGGAAGATATATATGGGCAACCTCCATTATTTGGTACACCATGTTCCCACACGGTTGGTTAGCTGGCACTATATCCCAGATAAAAGAGTGGAATTGTGATGACCTAATAGCAGGTAGTCATAAACTAGCTAGTACAATAAGAACTGAGGTGCCCCGACATGTGGGAATGTTATTGGGAAAAAACATGTTAACTTATGTGAAACAAATAGTGCGAAGAAAATAGATGAATATTTACCTAATGCCTATTTCTAATGAATGTGACTTACGAGCAACAACACAACAGTCCATCTGTCTGCTGCTTTTCCCTCCCAATGAGGTTTGAAATATGAAACATTTGAATTACAATCCACTTCCCGCTCTCCTATCTAGCCCAACTTAACAAGTGGAACCATCGATCCCTGGACGATTTTTGGAAAACTAGTCCCACAACTGGAGTAAAATTAACGTGCTGACAGGTAGCATAATAAGAAAACAGGACAGTTTGCATTCCCATTTTTTTCTCCAAAATTACCAGGCAACAATTTTTTTTCTTTCTAAATTTTCATTTGCAAACACACAATTTTCTAAATGTGCCGTTATCGACAGAACAGTTTTTTCTTAAAGTTGCCATTGGACCATGCCAATTTCTATAATGCATGTGTCTTTTGGCATTGTACCATGGCAACTTAAAAATATATCACCATGGAAACTTAAATCACATGCTATTTAGTACTTTAGAGCATTACATTTTTATGTTTTGAAGCATACTCATCCGTTCCATAATTTGAACTAAGACCACGACAAGAATTATGGAATGGAGGGAGTATCAATTTTGCTATTTATGGCACGGCAATTATATTGTTTAGCGACAACTTTTTCACTTTACTACATTTTTCAATTTTGCCTGATTTTTAGCGACAACTTTATAACTTCAGTGCCATGGCAACTTGACATCTATTGCCATAGTACTTAAATTATACAGCCATGTTAACTTAACATACGTTGCCTTGAACTGGACCATGGCAACTTCGTGTAATTTTATTCTAGACTACTATGCGATGTTTGCCGTGTAGGTTATTTATTCCGTCCTGGACCATGTCAAATTCATGTAGTGTTCTACTTCTTTAATTACTATGCGAATTTGTCATATACAAATTCTCATTTTTTTCTGTGGTGGACCATCGCAAATTCATGTAGAGTTCTTATTTTTTTTAATTACTATGCGAATTTTTCATATAGAAATTCTCATTCTGGCTTGGCACATGCTGGTCGCAGGAACAATGCAAATAAGAGGCGTGGCTGGTAATATTCTGACTTTGCCTAAATAGTGCAAGCGGAAGAGAATGAGAGTGCGGAGAGAGCAAAGTTACTGTCTCTGCATGTGTGCAGAGTTGTAGTGGGAGTTCGATCTTATAACAAACAACAACAACAACAAAGCCTGTAGTCCCAAACAAATTGGGGTAGGCTAGAGTCTGTTTAGATGATGAACTTGAGTTTAGATGATGAATTTCAATGATGATGTTCGGCGGCCGAGGAGAGGATCACAGTTTGGCCGCATACACATCAATCATGATAGAGCGGAGGGTCATGCGAAGATCATGAGAGACTACTTTGACCCAAAGCCAACCTACCCGAAGAAGTACTTTCGCCGGCGCTTTCGGATGCACACAAGTCTTTTGCGGCCTCCTCACTGTGCCGTCGCGGCCACCACGGCCTCCTCGCCACGCCGCGCACCTCCATAAACCGACACACGGCCCGGAGCATCACGCAGCCTCCGGCGAACTCCGCAAACGCCGGCACGCCTCCGACAAGGAGAACGACGCCCAAGATGAACTAGCTCATGATACCAATTGTTGGCGCCGCCTCGCGCGACTCCGCTCTTCTTCTACCTCTTGCCTCACTCAGAAAGAAACTCCACACACACCCACACACACATGCACCAAGGAAGAACACACAAGCTTTGCCAAGAGGCTCCCTTGGTGATCACACCGTGGCTACATTGTTTCTCCAGCCCTCATGACCTCTTTTCATTGCTCAATGTGACATATATATACACAAGAGGGCACACAGCCAGCCATCACGTCCGGCCATCACGCACGCACTAACCGGCCAGCACATCCAGCCACTATTCCAATTAACTCCATGCATGATCACTAACTACATGCACGTAATGCCATCCACTCCTATCCATGCGCCACCAACACACGGCCAAGAGCCCCCGGCTTGGACTCATTCCATGCAAACTACGACTCATCTATGCACTAACTAACTAACCGAATCACCTGACGTGATTTACTCCAATAAAAAGTACGCGGCAGCTCACAGAGAAAGCGTTGTTGACTCACTCGGGCGGCATCTCTTGTGTTTTTTGACTCGACAGAATGTACATGCTTATCTGCACGACGGAGACGGCGGAACTTTCTGAGCGCTTCGCTTAGGCATGTGACCTTTCTATTCTTTGCTACCTTTTGCTTTTGTTTTTGGGATTGCTAAGTCTCAACTGAGACTTTGTTATGTCTCAATCGATACAATATTTCTTTGATCTTGCATAGAGGTTATACAATTAATTTTTTCTGTTTTTCATTTTTCTTCTTATACACTATGTCATTTTTTTGCGAGAATATACACTCTGTCACTTGATTGAGACTTGGTTAAGCTCCAATCGACTGAGACCTAGCCACACTCTTTGTTTTTTTCTTCCCTTCTGCCAATTCAAAAGAAGTCGAGGCCACCGTCACATGTCTCTTCCCTTGCTACAAGGAACAACTCACACATATATAACTACATTTGTTAATGATATTCTTCCTGAAAAACATTTTATGTTGAAATAGTGATATCTAGTCATGTTCTGTTTAAAAAGGAGAACCCGAATCTCATACAGTAAATCTCGACCTATATTAAATATTAATTCCAATTTCACTCCTATATATTTTAGTTGTGACATAACATATCCGATTTAAGAAGTGTATCTTCCTTTGGGTCAATTTTAAAAATTGCTATCCCTTTTAATTTGTTTTGGACCTGGATACCTGTTGTCCGATCGCCAGGGAGCTCCTCCCATCAAATGATTCGATCTCCAGGAGTAGCAGCTCCCAGCGACTGTTTTCTCGTGGTTAGCCAGGGAGCAGGTTGCTGAGTTTACTTTTCTTTAATCTGCCATGCAAACATTAAAACTGCCATCCTCTAGATAAAAAATGCCATTAACAAAAAAATGCATAAAATTATAAATTTATAAAAATGCCATGCCCAGAACAAAAATGCAAAGTGATGCGCTACTTTACAAAATTGTCATCTCTCTAGATAAAAGTTTGTTGTTTGGATAAGCACCAAAATAAAACTGCAATGCCATTAAAAATAAAAATGTCACCCTCTCAACATTAAAAATGTCATCCTTTTTATAATAAAATTTCATCCTCTCCATAATAAAAATGCCATCACATTATTTATAAAAATGCCATGTGCTTAGTAATAAAACTGCCATGGCATTAAAAATAAAAATGTAATCGTCCCGATGATGAAAATTCCATTCTCTGAATAATAAAAACTGTTATCCTATTAAAAATG
Organism: Triticum urartu; assembly: GCF_056163025.1. NCBI lineage: Eukaryota > Viridiplantae > Streptophyta > Magnoliopsida > Poales > Poaceae > Triticum > Triticum urartu. The sequence goes on from NC_141879.1 coordinate 52,072,598, forward strand.
CCATGTAAATAGTAATAAAAATGTCATGCAATAAATAATAAACTGCCGTCCTCTTAAAAACAAAAATTGCATACAATCCTCCCTACAAACAAGTTGGGAACCCTAGCGTGGTTCCATCATTGCATCGCAATTCTTCCAGATGATCGAGGGACCGTTAATGGGTTTGCTGGATAATATCTCTCAATCCATGGCAAGCGATCCAGTTTTGTAATTTTGGTGGCTACGGAGGCTTCTGGCGGCAGAACTCCTGATCTATTCTGCTCCCCGAAGTTTTTAGTGTATATGGATATATATATATATATATATAGGAGGAAGAAGTACGTCGGTGGATATCCGGGCTGTCCACGAGGCAGGGGGCGCGCTCACCCCCCACCCTCGTGGGCAGCCCGGGACTCTTCTGGTCCATCTCCGATACTCCGTGGGCTTCTTCTGGTCCAAAAATAAGTTTCGTGAAGTTTCAGGTCAATTGGACTCCGTTTGATTTTCCTTTTCTGCGATACTCTAAAATAAGGAAAAAAAACATAAACTGGGACTGGGCTCTAGGTTAATAGGTTAGTCCCAAAAATCATATAAAATAGCATATAAATGCATATAAAACATCCAAGGTTGCATGATCTCTAGATAGCTAGTCGTTTGTGTAAATAATACTTACTTACAAGCTATCCAAAAAAATTGTAGACTCGTTGTCGATGCCTTCTATTCATATTATGTATGACAAAAAATATATCATGTAGAATGCACACCATTCAAGAATTTCCTCAAGACCAAGGTGGTTACCAAGACATTTTGTTGCCATAAATATCCATTATTTATCTTTTAGGAAAAAACTAATTTCTGTGGTGAACCTAGGTACTAGGATGGACGTCGTGGTTTGACATTATCACTTGTGGAGAACTCGAGAAAAGTGAGCATGGTGACATTTCATTTTTCATTCATCGGTCCGACCTTCCATAGCAAATAAAGTGAAAGAGATGATGCGTCGGAAAACATAAGCTTGGAAGGTTAGTTCCGTTTGAGTTAGCTTAAAGGTGTGATAATTCGGTGGGATCAACTTCTTCTAAAAGATGCAAATTAGTAGATTATGTCTCTCACAAGAAGATATTGTCTTAGTAGATCCAACATTTTCCAAAAAGTAGTACGAAATAAGATTTGCTAACTCATACAGCTGCAAAACCGAAAACATAGGCTCGTTTCCTCGACAAAGATAACTATCCTTGTTTTTTTTTTTGCGGGAAAAACTTTCAATCTATTCATCTTCAATCATGGTAGTACAACGAACACTAGAAATAATAAAAATTACATCCAGATCCGTAGACCACCTAGCGACGACTACAAGCACTGAAGCGAGCCGAAGGCGCGCCGCTGTCATCGCCCCTCCATCGCCGGAGCCGGGCAAACCTTGTTGTAGTAGACAGTCGGGAAGTCGTCGTGCTAAGGCCCCGTAGAACCAACGCACCAGAATAGCAACCGCCGCGGATGAAGTGTATAGATCAAAAGGATCCAATCTGAAAACACACGAATGAAGACGAACCACGAACAGATCCGAGCAAATCCACCAAAGGCAGATCCGCCGGAGACACAACTCCACACGCCCACCAACGATGCAAGACGCATCACCGGAACGGGGGCTAGGCGGGGAGACCTTTATTCCATCTTCAGGGAGCCGCCACCGTCTCGTCTTCCTGAGCAGGACACAAACCCTAACAAAGCTCGAAAAAAGATCTAAAAACGAAGCCCTCCCACCGGCAAGGGCCGAGATCCACTCCGCCTCCATGGCCATAGGGCCACCGTAGACGGGATGGACCGGCGCTGGCGCCGGCGCCGGTGGGAGACAGAAAGCTAGGGTTTTTGGAGGCGGCGGCCTTAGCCACGGGTTGAGGCCGTCTTCTGATAACTATCCTTCTTGATAAAAAAGATCGCCATGTGTTTATGGTTAGGCTTGATGAGAAAATTCCAATGCTTCCTACGAAAAACAGAGGAAACCGAACGTCTCCTTCCACTGAAAGCGTATCGCCAGAAATCCTGAAATAAATCCAAGAATAATGCGAGCACCAGGATTTAAACCCTAGTGGGTTGGGGATACCACTGTCCACCTAACCAACTCAACCACAGGTTGATTCGCCTCTCTGGCTGTCTCTGTCTCTCTCTATCACTTTAAAAACAGAGGAAACCCCGCTAATATGACCCAATGATCAAGTTAACGGATGGATAGAGTATCGGGTACCAAGGGCGTGTGAACCATGAACTAAGGACTCACAGACTATTTAAGATGACTAGAAATGTCAGGCACGCTTCCATGCGCTGTTGGTGTTGTTCGGATCTCATATATTTTTTGTTATTTGGTTTTGACACAGAGAAGAGGTGGTGGACTATATGTTTTTTAAAATGTTGAGGTTGGGTGGGCCTTTTTGGAAGGAGTGATCTCGTGTTATGTCCCAATCAACCCACATGTACGTCAGAACGTTTCTTGCGCTGGTTGTTGCATGTATTATACTGATGCTATAGTGTCGCATGTTGTCTCTTCTTTTTTGCCACGTGGTAAGAGGTTGCGCGCGGATTGGTGTGCTTTTATAGCTAGGCTGGTTGATGCCGATTAATTTAAGAAATCATTTACCTGGCCGAAATCACAAACCAAATCCAAAACCGGTCACCTCAGTAAAATTAGAGAGATCATTAATAAATTGCTGACACAATCGAAATTGTGAACCAAATTCAAAACTGAACACCTTAGTTGAATGAGAGAGCTTTAAAATTAGAAAGCATAGCGAATTTAAAATTGAGAAATTGTTCACCCACGGAAAATTATTAACCAAATGCAAAATTTGACACCTCAATCAATTGAGAGAGCTCCTTAAGAAACTATTGACCTAGTCAAAATCATGAACCAACTCCAAAATTAAACACCTCAATTGAATGATAGCTACAAAATTAGGTAGCATCGTAAATTTGAAGATTCCAGGCAAGGATGAACGTGTGAATCATGGCATCCTAATCAATGTGTCCAAACTTCATGTTCCCTTATGGTGGGCATCGAGAAATAAGAGATCCAGTCACTCCCAGGCTCTCTCAGGATTTAGCAACTCTCGACCGTCGGATCGTTTCGCTTGATGCGTTTGGGACCGTCGGATCGAGCCCTCAGTCGCCCCCAGCCGCCGGATTGAACTGAAAACACTGTTGCAATGAATAGTTTGCTTCCCAGCTAAAATATCTTGTGCCACCGCCGTTATTACAGTGCCCCGCCGAGGGCGTTTTCGTCTTTTCACATGTTGGCCCATGACGCGTTGATCCCTGGTTGGCCCGTCAATGGATGAGACGAGGGAGGGCGTCTGCCTCGCCTCTTCATCCTCCCAGTCGCCCCAACCATCCCCGCACTCGCCGCTGCCGCCACCCTTCATCCCCCGTGCTCCGCCTCGTCCCCTCCCCTCCTGTCGCCCGAATCACATGCCCGCTGGTCGGGCCGCGGTGGCCGGATTCTAAGACGGCCGAGCGGCGACCATTCCCGTGAGGCCCGGCGGCGAGCAGCGCACGCCGAGGGGTGGAAGGGCGCTCTGGATCCGGGCGCGATGGCGGCCATGGCCGAGCTCGAGCCTAGGCGTGTGAGTGCGTTGGTGAGCACGGCGGTGGTCGGGGCCGAGCTCTGAGCACGGCGGCGGCCATGGCCTCGTCCTCCCGCATCACAGCCTCGCTAGCCCCAGCCCTCTCCCCGACCTCTCCCTCCACCAGACCTCTCCGCCCCGCCCACTTCGCCGCCACCAACGCCCCGCAGACCTCGCCGCCGCCGACGCCCCTCAGACCTCGCTAGCATGGACCTCTCTCCTCGTCTCCCTCGCACCACGCCGCCCGCAGCCTCCCCCTCTCGTCATCAGAAGGGAAGGGAAGGGAAGAGAAGAGGGAGAGTGAGCAGGGCAGGCGGCGGCCAAGGTGCTCATAGATTCACCGGCGATGTCGTCCGACCTTGGCCTCCGAGTGCTTGTGCTCTGCCTGCTCCGGGCCCACGCAATGGCCTGCTCGGGATGCCACCCCCCCCTGCTCCAACCCTAATCCCCTCCCCTCCCCTCCCCTCACGATGTTGCTGCTTTTGGTCACGCTGGTGCACGCACGCGTCCCTGCTCCTTTGGTGGACAAGGTCGGTTCCGATCTGGATGAGCAGCAACTGCTGCAGGTGGACGAGGCCCGATCCCTCATGGCTCGTCCCTCCTCCTACTCCCCCTGAACGTGGTGAGCTCCACCCCCTCTTCGTACCCCTGCACATCTATCTTATCTAGCCAATTTGATTGCAATTTATCAGAAAGTGCCAAGCAGCAGGGCTCGAACATCCGCTAAACATCTATTTGGCATTTCTGCTTCTCTTATTGTTATACCTGAATGCTTATTGCCTTCCAGCTCTATGTTTCATGTGCCAATGGCCACTGGTGTTAATTGTTTGGTCAGTGTGCGCTTTAATTTTCATAAATCGCGAAAACAATATATGTTTACCTTTTTTGGATTTTGTATCCTATCAGCATAAGGGATAATATTTGTCATCTGCTCTCGTATTCTGATATACTTCCTATGTTAGTTTGCACTTCCTCCAGTCAAAGTGTTTAATGTATGCTTGGCTGCATGTTACTTGTTTTGAACGTAGATGAATGGCTGCAAGGCGTAGTAGCAGTAGGTCGGTTCAGTCCTAGCCTTGGATCTAGCACCATTCATCCAAAGTAGTTTTTTGTTGTCTTCCTGGTTCTATTTCTCTGTCAAGAAAGGGACAAACTTTTGTTTCTATCCAGGAGGAGCTTGGATCTAGCTACATCCTTGGAAGGATATATTTCTGTCCTATGTTCTTTGGTTGGTATTTCTTTTTTCCTATCCTAGAGTGTAAAACACGAGTCTCGAGTCTGTGCTATGATGGTTAGTGTGGCTCTTGCCAATTGTTTTTTGGATAAACTAAGTGGATCTGGTCCAAGATTAAGGGTAAAATAATTTTAGAGATCTCAGGTTTGGTGTAATTGCAGACTCCACTATTTAGCCTTAGGTTAATGTTGGTGGGTGGTACCAAATTAGGTACACACTTGTGGCATGTTATATGGTCTAGGTAGGTTCTAAGGAAGGGGATTGTTGGACAGATGGTTGTGGAAGCTTGCTCTTACAATTAGGTTTACTTCATGTGTCTTGTTGTATGCTGGTGCCCCATTATGGCTTCAGGATGAATCTTCTTTTCATATTGGCCTACATTATACGCTGGCGCGGTGGCGCCCCATTATGGCTTCAAGATGTGGATGCTTTCTTAGGATCAAATTTACTTCCAACTTTGTCTTGGCCTTTTCCTGAATCTTCTTCAATTGTTCATTGCAACGTGGGATATACCGTGTCTCTCTTCCAATGCAACCTGCAAATTTTTTTAGGAAAATTATTCTAATACTCTTTTTTCCATTTCTAATACTCTTTTTAGGCCCACATATGCTGGTTTCCAATACTCTTTTTTCCTTCTTTTCGTGTTCAAGGAAAAAAAATCGAGTGCTGGAGTGAATCATCTAATTCAGGGACGAAACACAAATCAGATTGTGCTTATGCCGCTACCTCCTACGTCTACAACAGTACAATTTCAGGTCTGTATATATGGACCAACCTGTTATTTGTACCATGTCACTGATTCATATTGGTTGTTAGAATTTAGTTGCTTGTCAAATGTTCATTGTATTAAGAAGTATGATGTAGCGTCTGTATCCAATGCAACTTGGCTATAGTTTATCCAAAGTAGATGTCTATTACTCTGGTTGATTTGAGACGGTGATATGGTTTTGGGGGTCCATGTGCACCTGAGCTTAGCTACTTTCTCTATTTTTCTTGTTCTGGGAACTCCGTGTACACTGTATAAAATTAGTCTACAACATAATCAAATTAACCATCTCATAGCTGCACAATTTTCTTACCGGTCTTGGTAATAGGGGCCCACGAGGTACTTCTGTAAAGTACATACAAAGATGTACTATATATGTGCAAAGTATCAATTCAGTACACCGAATCCTATGACTTGTACCTCTAATTGAGGAGGGGGGAATGTCAAAGCAGTTAAAATAATCCTAAACAATCTGGAAACATATAGCTTTGAATAGACATATATTATTTTGCTGAAGAGTTCAGTCCATGCATGTTTTGCCATCTAATTTTGTGTTTTGGGTTGTATGTCATTGATACTTTTAAGTCCTATGATGATTATAAAAACACCTCGCCCTGCTATTTTGTTATATTAGATGCTCTCCTGCTTTGGCTAAATCAGATAGAGGCTTTAAGCATATTCAATTTAGATAATGACAGTCTTAAGTTGGATAAATGAAATAACAAGAGTCCAGACTAATGTGGAACAATTGGTCAAAATATAAAAGTTTGGTTCCTATCAGTTTAGTTAGTGGCCTATATGAATCTTATTTGGACCACAATATTTTTGTACGGTTATTGATTTGCTAGCGTATATTCTAAACTTAATTTTGTTAGCTCCTATCTGGTGTTCTTTCTTATAATATCTTTTTATACGTCGCAAGCTTACTCTATCACGAGAGTTTCTCCATGTTTATGAAGAAAAGATTTTCGTTCAGAGCACCTTCGGTATAAGAATTTGTTTTATAATTCTTGTTGGTCAGTCACAAAGCATTAATTTTGGTTTGCTTTATAATTTTTTCAGGAGTAATGGGAAATTATGAGCTCCTACTTGTTTTTATGCCAGCTCTATGTCGTAGTTAGCTGCGACCCTCTTCCCCGCGTGTTCGTGATAATCAGTTAACTTCCAGAGGGAATTGTGATTGTGATTAGTATCTTTAAGATCGACGGGGAACTCTTGATCAACATTTTGTGAGCAGACTAAGAAGTGACCTAATATTGGTATGCAGATCACAGTCATGCCAATTTCAGTATTGTCTATATTGATCACGGTGAAACTACATCTGCTATTCTAGATTCAAGTTGAGTCTTGACCTCTACATATATGTACTTGCTTTTCCTCTCCATAGGTTTCTAGCACTCTGAATGTATCCTATTGGCACATAATTACATCAATTTTCCTTGCAAATCAACTTAGAAATCCATTGCCCCCTGTACAAAATCAACTTTGAATGGATCATGGCCACGCATAACTTCAGTTTTGGCTGGGTTTTGGAACTGACAAACATCCGTTGTATATGTGTATTCAGGTTAAGAAAAGATATGGTATTCAAACTATTCTGATTTCTCTATTAAATCGAAGATGACAATGACATCGACGAAGGTCTGTATGCTCCTGTTGTCAAGTCTGCTTGATTTTCTTCTTCTAATTTTAGCTAGCTCTGCCTGGTGAAAGCATTCTTCCATGCTAAGTAGCCAGTCATTTTGCATTTAGTTTTGTCGTAATATTAATTCAGGTTCTACAGTTTGCTAGGTCATGTTTTTTATTTACTTAAGTTCCCATCTAATTGACTGAATTAGTCACGTATGGGAGAGCAGTCTGAAAGTTATAATAGGGTATGCAATAATAGTGTGATTTATGTTGCTGGAAGTACTGCCAATGCTTTTGTCATTTTTCAGGTTTGCTCTCGGTTCTGTTGGCAAGGGATCTTTGGTCATGCATCCATTGTAGAATGGCAATAGTTGAGCATCAAGGGACAACCGAAATTACTATGATGATATTTCAGGTAGTAATTACTCGAACATAAACTTTTCCCGTTCTTCTTTTTTTCTCCTTTATTTTGGTATGATGATGTGTTGATGCCCCCTGTCATGTAATTATTCCAAGATAGCCTGACTGTAATATTTCTGGGAGAAATATTATTATGAATAGAGAAAGCTTTATTTCAGGCATCTTAATATTTCATATCGTCCTAATATTACAGTCAGGCTATCTTGGATGAAAGACATAGTTCGTGTGAATCATGACCTTCTATGCAATATTTCTTTCTGTGTAATCATTCATGTGTGTATATGTGGGTATGTTTGTTGGTATCTACTCACTATATTATATACCGTGTTATTCAGACATCCCGGGCCCTGTGGGGAGATCAGAGGCTGGCAGTGCATGCAACAGGGCATGTTAATCAGGCAAATTATCATTCAAAGACTGGGTCTATGATGCTTGGGGCGAAGGTCCTATTTCTCTCATTCCTCCCTTCCAACCCTCAACATTCTGGATCATGGATGTAAGCTGTGCACAGTCACATTTTTTTGGTAAATGCATATGAGCAATGAACTTGGGAGCATTTTTATTCTGGTGTTAGTTTGCTTGATCTAAATATATGATGTATTGATCTGTACGCTGATGAACAATTTGGCTGATGCATATTGTTCCTTAGCTGATCCGTCTGACCACTACAGTCATGTGGCTTGATTGGCTTTGTGACTTGATTACATATTGTGGTTCGACCAGATTGGCTTGTGAGATGCGATATTATGCAGGGTAGTCCTATTTTTATTTCAAAAGCTCAGTATTTTTTTACAATGGATAGCACAACTTAGGCACGCTTCACTTCTTTGCCAACCTGTTCCCAGAATCTTTATTTTAGTTCCTTCCTGCATCAGATCTTTTTTATCTTTAGGCTGAATGATAGAGTGGAGATGTTAAACTCCTTCATGCTTAGAACATGGTGATAAGGAGAACATCTTTTTTTAGTTATGATTTATTTGAGATGTTTAAACAATGATTGCTACTTTCAAATAGATTTGATATGTTTCTCTGAAGTTTCATTCATTTCATGTGTGTTCAGGTATATATACTAGAAGTTATTATGGCTCACTTACATTTATATCACGTCGACACAGCGGACCAGCTGGTTAGAATTCTGTATATTTTTCTTCACCTCGTGAGAGGCACATCTTTCAACCAAGAATGTCATCAGCGACTATCCTGAGGACATGGTCAGAATACAATCTCAACACTTGCATTTTCATCTCCTTCTACCTTTTTTGTGTTTGAGGTGTTAGAAATTGTGGGAAACAGTTCTGGATTGTGTGTGTATGGTAGTTTGCAAGTGAATTTGCGACTATTTTGGATATTGTCCCCAATTGAGGTTAATTTGAAATTGTGGATGCACACATGGTTTGTGTTCTTTATCATGGGGTATCTGTTCTTTTGCACATAGGTAGAAAGTGCTTGGTGGGTTTTTTTCTTTTAGTTCAATTGGCATGGCCTACTGATGTGTGTGCTGGTCCTGCATGTCCTGTGTCATGCCAGTGGCGTCAGTTTGTGAGGATTGTTTGATAGAACATGCTCGTCATAGTGTGTTGTCAGGAAGGTGTGGATGCAATAAGACATGTGCCCTTTAGTTTAGTCTCGTTTTTTCTGGTACATTTGAATTAGTCTATTAGTCTGTGTCCATGTATTCTTTTGTTTTTGGTTGGCACTTTCAGGTTTGTTTGCCGAGAGACAGAGAGTTGTTTGTCCATTCACACATGATAAACAGAGGGTTGGATTTTTTTGTATTGGATTGATGCTTGTGAAAGAGTGTGGAAAGGATAGGATGTTTATTGGGTTCTTTTGTTGGATTTGGTCTCCCTATGGTGCCACTGTTGGTCTGGTTTGGTTAATCCTTGCTTATTCATTTATCTTAGGGATTGGATCGCTCACATGGTTTGTTAGGAAGTAAATGGAGGTTGTACACCTATTGTGGTTGCAGTTCTGTTAATCAAAGTGCTGTTTAGCGGGGTTTTTGTCTGGTGCTAACTTTTTGGTAGGAATTTCACTTCTGCCCTGAAAAAGCAACCTGCAAATGTCCAACTGATAATAGTTCCAATGTGCATTTTCTTTCTCAGACCATGAAACCTCTTACAACAGCGACAATGTGAGAGATAATCGTAAAAATAAACAGAAATACCGGGTGAATCATGTATGTTCATACTATGGCAGTTATCTTCAGTCAGTGAGCGAGAATGGGCCTGAGCTGCAATCCTCGCTTTTCTCTATTCCTTTTGTGAAATTTCATTCATGGTGAAAATGTTCTCTCTTAATACTGTTGTTGCATCACCGTCTGAGATAAGTTACTCCCGTTGTACATACGCATCCATCCTTTTCCTGCTCAAGTATCAAGTGGATGATATGTTGCTCTCACCTACATCATCTTTTCTTGCAGGCACCTTCTTCTTTCAGCTGCAATATTTATTTGGATCTCTCGGTTGTGAAGTGCCATCTTTTCTATTTATACTCTGCAGGCACAATGTTACAGATTTATTTTCAATCTCAATATGCCATCTATCCGAATTTTGTAGTGCCTAATATCATGAGCTAATGCTAATATTATTTATAGAGCATTCATATTATCATGATGACACCTGTCAAGTATTGTCCACTACTAATTGCGCTGGCTTCGCCTCAGAACGTGGAAAGAGGAAGTAGAGTTATCAGTAGTGATCAGCTATAACGTACCGTAGATATCGATGTTTCCAGAGCATCGTTTCCAATTGTCTGTTATCTCATTGTGTTTATGAGCAGATACAACATCTCATGTAACACTTATTCTTACAGTTCCTGATATGAACTACTTGGCATTATTTTATATAATTTATGTCTTTATGTTTTGTACCACTCGATACAAATTAGTTGTCCTTGGCAAACATTTGGCTTGCTTTTGGTACAAATTTTTTCTTTATTATCTATAGTGAAATTGCGGTTATTCTTGGTAACAACTACACTTTGCTTTTGGTATATATTTAATCTGTATGCCCTATATTCAATTCAGTCATCATGGGCAGCAACTATACCTTGCTCTTGATATATCTTTGTAGTTTTTGTGATATATACTGAACACATTTATTGTGAGGTTATTTTAATTCCTTTGGATGTTCCGAACGCATTGTTATATTGAGGTTTTAGTCGCTGGGTCACCGTGCTGAGCCAAACAACAGCATTGCCTCCTTGACCAAAACATTTGGATCGGCACCCTCGCGCCAAGGCGCGATCCCGATCTAGTTAGTAGTATTACTCAATGTAGGTCTGTGGTGACGAACAAAGAGCAGCCCATGTGGCCCATTAATTGTGCCCACGCCGATAGTCATGTGGAGTACATAACTGTAGTAAGAACCTTCTCAAAACAAAAGTAGTAAGAAACAGCAACACATGACATGTGGTTTAGTTCCACTTCACGCAGTGGCGGAGACAGAGCCCGACCACCTCGGGCACTTGCCCGGGCTCACCTAGTATCGTGTGGTAGCCACTCGACAAACCCATGAACATTTTGCCCAAGACTTGACTTGGCAAACATTGAGGACACACGCACTCTTCAGTTGTCCCGTCTTCGCCGAGTATGGTACCAAAGGTACTTGACAAACACAACGTGTCATGTGGCAAGCGTCGTATCCGTTGGCTGGCCGTCAACCTACTTTATTTTGCCTAGGACCTCATTTTGACACTCAAAGACCTTGCCAAGTATCTGGGGGAAGGAACTCGATGAATCTCTCTTAGTCGAAAGCTGGGTATGCCGAAGTTTGGTGAGATTGGATTATCTACTATAGGGTGCTCCTAAACCCTCCATGGACAGTAAATTAAGAAGAAAAAACACAAAACTAAAATATCTGAAATTTTGGGACATCAAACATTATCAAAAGTTTTAGCTTCTTGCAAATTTTTGTCCACAAATAACATTCGAGGAGCACTCACTAAACATAACCAAATTAGTGTTCAAAGTTCCATGCACTTTTGAGCCGTTTTTTTGTGAGGGCTCCATGAATGTTATTTGCTCATGAAATTTAGCAAAAAGCTAAAACATTTGATCTTGTTGCAAAAAAAACAGTGTTTTTCTAAATTTTTTCTTAATTTACTGTTCATGTGGGTACACCTACACCAGGGAGTAGCTATTTTATATATTGTGTATTGGACGGTCGATTTTGATTTCCAAGTTATACATTTAGGCTCAAGCTTGCCCAGGCTTCACAAAAGTTCTGACTCCGCCACTGACCTCACGTAGGCAAGGAGGTGAGAGACCATTTTTATAAGCTTGAGCACATGTTGTGTTCTAAATACTAGAAACATACATAGCATTGAACCATGTACATACCGCGTACGTTTGCATGAGTATGCCAGTCTTAACTGAATCGGATTTAAATTGGATGTCCAACAACAAGTGTAGGTACGTATCACATGCACGACTTAAGACTGATGCAAATCTTAAATTTAAATTGGATGTCCAACAACAAAGAGGTGCGAGGTGGCTGAATGCTGAATGCTGACCGTCGCAGATTTGAGACGATAAAGATTAATTTTTTCGCGTTATGGTCAAGATCGCTTAAGCTGGAGAGACGAGATGCATGGACAATTGTTCATGTCGATGGACAGAACAACATATTGTTCCTAAAGATAGAGACAAATGTACAACCAAGAAAGGATGGGGTCATCTTATCCCATAGTTGATACCCCTTTTTTGCAGGAAGCGAGTACTAGAAACTCCTAGAGATGGTGGACCCGCAGGCAGAGGGAGGGGCCGAGGGGGGGGGGGGGGGTTGAGGTCGTTTTTATCTTGCAGAGGGTGAGGTGAGAGAATAAGATAGATGGAGCTTTTAGTTGTATGGAGTGTCCCGTGGTTTCCTTTTTATGTTGTCTAGCTATATATCCGAGCTTGTCGTTTTGGGACATTGTTGAATATGTGATGTTGTGGATCAACTTTCATGGGTGTTGCACTAATGTATCTTTGAATGTTGTGAATATCCGAGCTCCTCCCAAGTTGTGAATATCCGAGCTCCTCCCAAGTTCTTATTTTGTATTCCACTAATGTATCTTTGAATTGCTAGAGGAATTGCGGCCCCAAGCTAGCAATCGAGCCCAGTCATGGTCATCATCACTAATCTCATGAGTTCTACTTGACGTCGATGACGACACCTTCGCTATCTCTTCAGCATGCTCTTGAAGTCTCGATGACGTTGATTTGCAGGAGCAGATCACCATCTATACCTGTTGGCACCCTGTGGAGGATGGAAGAAATAAGGGCAGAATAAGGAGGTTTATCTCTCTCTCTCTCTCTCTCGCATATTCTTGATGACGGCCGTTCACAGGAGTCAATCACCAAGGACCTATTCGCGTCCTGTGGAGGATTATAGAGAACAGTAAGAGAGGGATGCCTGTGCATATGAATGATGGGGGTAAGGTTGTGGTCGCGGCTCATATGAGAGATGGGAAGTGGGCATCAACACACGAGGGAACATGTGATCATGCACCATTGTTTTTTGAACACAGTACAGACGCAAGCGCTCATATATACACGTATACACTCACCCCTATGAACGCACACACGCACACCCTACCCGTATGAGCACATTCGAGAGACTGGGCCGGCATATCATCTTGAGTACGAAGTCACCATAGGCGCCTCGTAGTCATCATGCACTCATTGTTAATTGTGCATGTAAGAGTATACCACATAGCACATGTGTCTCAACCTCCTAGCTGTCCATGGTTTAAACCGTATATATTTCACTAGTAGAAAAGGGGATTTTGGTCCAGGCCGGGTAAGCCCATTAGTCCCGGTTCAGTCCAGAACCGGGACCAATGGGTGCATTTATTCCGGTTCGTGCGGCTAAGGCATTAGTCCCGGTTCACCCGGGCCCTTTAGTCCCGGTTCGTGCCACGAACCGGGACTAAAGGGCCCGGGTGAACCGGGACTAATGCCTTAGTCCCGGTTGGTGTCACCAACCGGGACTAATGGGCTTTGAAGCATTAGTACCGGTTCATGGCATGAACCGGTACTAAAGGTCCCATTTTCAAACTCCCCCCCCCCTCCCGTGGACCGCCTTTTCAGTTTTAGAAAAAACAAAACAAAATGATGGAAATGTCAAAAAAATTAAAATAAAATAAGTTTTCCATGTGATATGTGGTCTAGTTGTTGGGAAAATTTACAAATATGAATTTCGACTTTATTTACAAAATCTCTCTGGAATTTGTAAAATGGGCATAACTTTTGCATACGAACTCAGATTAAAAAGTTTTTTATATGAAAAATCATCTACTCGAAAAGTTACATCCAATGGAGACCGCTTACGGCCTGTTTGCAAATTTATAGAATCCTCAAATTCCAAAAGGAAAAAAAGTTATGCTCAAATTTCAGTTTTTTTAAATTTTCATTAAATCTGGTCAAACTACTTATTCAAGAAGTATTAGTGTTACTAAATAATTATTCAAGAATATTAGTGTTATTAAATAATTATTTCAGTTTTTTTGAATTTTGGTCAAATCTGGTCAAACTATGGTTAAACTGTGGTCAAACAATGGTCAACTACTTATTCAAGAAATATTAGTGTTACTAAAAAATTATTGTTTTTTAGAACAATAGTTTCAAAGTCAAACAGTGAAATGTGTGACTTCATGCTCAAGCTAAACTCCTGAGGTTAATAGGATTGACATCTTACTATTGTGAGGAAAACAACGAGTGCAGACTTGGAAACGAGGGAGAATAGAACCCGGAAGTTAAGCGTGCTCAGGCTGGGGGAGTGGGAGGATGGGTGACCGTCCGGGAAGTTAGATGATTTGGAATGATGAGGGGTGATTAGAGATTAAATTGAGCAGTGATGAGGGGTGATTAAAGATTAGAGGTTAAAATAATTCAGAAATTTGAAAATAAAAAAATTTCAAAAAAAATCAGAAAATTTCCTTTAGTACCGGTTGGTGTTACCAACCGGGACTAAAGGTGGACCGGCCACGTGGAGGGCCTTTAGTCCCGGTTCTGGTTTGAACCGGGACTAAAGGGTCAGGGCATTAGTACCGACCCTTTAGTCCCGGTTCAGGAACCGGGACTAAAGGCCTTAAACCGTGGGATAGATTCTATAGTCGGTTACCCCTTGTACAATTATGTGTGTTGTAACTTAGTTTAGCCTGAAACCATGTGTGGTGTGTGTGTGCTTGGATCCATCATTGCACAATTATGTACGACATCAATATTATACAATGTGATTTTCTTAACAGTTATCTTGGGTTAAAGTGTGCCTTCCATGAAGGGACTACACACTTATAAGCTATAGTACGTTGAGGGCCTCCTATATGTATACCAACCGAATATCCATAGTCATTTATATCATGGACACAATGAATATTCAACCAAAATGTGTGAATCACAGTCTCCAATCTCTTTCTTATAAATATACCACCTCATCTTCACCACAAGATAGCAAGCTAAATTGGTATTCACATGAACAAAGGGGAAGGTGAGAAAAACACAGAGAGATTAGATGAAGAGACATTCACATGGGAGTTGGAGACATCGGATAATTAGCAAACTATCTTGTGTTGGGTACTTAGCAATGCACTCAAACAAGTTTTACATAGGTCACGTGATACGTCCCCCCAAGTGCTAATGGACTGTCAACCTAGAGGGATGCCACAACCTGACTCACACGATGATCTATCAGTCCATTTGAGCTAGAAAGTTTGCTCACGGATGATAATCACAAGTATAAACTTTCTGGCTACATCATCGACCATCTGAGTATGCAAGCAACAACTCATTCTTGAAGATGCTCTTATAGTATCGTATTCTATATCACGGCCTCAATATCAAGTGTATGTACATCATAGTAGAAACAAGCATATTGTGGGAGTTGGTAACTTGTGTTGACGTTTGATTAGCACTCATAATCATGCTAGGCAAATGTATGCGAGTCCGACAAACACCTTCTAATAAATCAAAATGTCTTTCTAGTTGTTTTCCCTAAACAATATCACATGGCTCTTGTGTCGGGCAAGTGGTATTGAACTAAAGTGACTAGGTGAGACTTGGCCTATCATGCACACCTCCCTATTCCCTGCTCCATCCTCCCTCTTCGCCCCATCAACTGAATGTGATCGTCCACGGTTGTCAAAGTTGAGACATGATGTCAACGTTTATTTAGTCTTTCCTTTGAAAATATGCCAGCATTAGGGCATCTCCAACACCGATCCTCAAATCGTTTGCTACCATTCGTATAGGGTGGGGGGGGGGGGGATTTGCGGGCATCCGGACCGTTGTTATGCCCGCGTCCGACTACCCTCCCCCACCCAAAAACTATATATCCCTCGCCCGCGCATGCATGTTTCCACAAGAAAGGGGTCATCGCCACTACAAAGCACCAGTGCCACATTCATGCCAGCACAGAGCGACGCAACCTCTCACAACGTTCAGACATTGAAGCGGCGCGCCGACCGAGAGCATCGCCCTCGTCAGTTCTATGTGCAGGTGGCTACCCCACATTCAAACAATAGCGCCCGTCTGTCCGCCTACCTTGCATTAAACATGTGTGCCGTTGACTAGAAATGGCAAGCTGACACCATCTGTTCGCCCGTCTGCCGCCCACCATTAATCACTTCGCTGGTTGAACTGCCATCCTCCGCTCCCTTTCTCCTATCTGCACCACACCTGCCATGGCATCCTCAAGCTCGAAAGCCGTATGGGACATCCTCTCCTCCGAGCAGTAATAGGAGCTTGCCGCCATTGTAGCCGGCTGGCAAGTAGGCGGGCAGAAGGATGCCAGCACTACCGCCGGCCCAATGGCAGAGGCGGCCGACGACGAGCCGATGCCACCCTCCTCGAAGATCCATGCCTGCATCACAATCGGCACGGCCCATGCCCATTACACGGAAGTGGTGTTGGCCGAGTGGGAGGCCGCATTCCGGCAGCTGTAGGCCAACTAGGAGTACAATGTCCGTCTCTCGACGAGCACCGACACACAGAGGAGCAACTCATCGCCGGCACGGGCATCACGCCGAACGTGGACTTACCCGAGAGGAGGCGCTGCTCCAGTCCTATCGCACCGCTCATGAAATCTACCATGACCGTTGGCGGTACCGCCAACGTCAGGCAGAGTTAGAAGCCGCCTACAGGGACTTTGATCAGGCGGCACATGAGGTGTTCGGCGAGAGAGAGAGGACGAGGACGAAATCGCTAGATACGCCACGGTCCCGCCCCGCTGCCACGACAACGAAGTGGGCACGTCCGTGGGCGCCGCCGGCAACAAGGAAGAGTAGCACATGGGAGGTCACAGGCGTTTGTATCCTAGGTGGGCCACCGCTCCTCCCCTCCCGTTTAAACCAAGCTTGGAGGCTTCACCCTCGTCAGCCGATTAGCCGCAAGCAAGCTGTGGAGGCTGAGCTTCATTTTCCGGGGCTCATGACTGGCTGGAGATGGGGAACGGGTGCCGATAGTCATATAGACTAGGTTTAGATGAAAAGCATATGGTTTTATGTAAAAATTATCCTGGTATGAATGAATACCATCTGGTGCGTATAAATATGCATCAAATTTGTTAATGTGTATTATATTTCTTCCAAATCTAACCAGACATATGTGGATAGCTTTGGATGGTCGGCTCGGGCATCTTTGTCCGTGGACCTTTAGAGCATCTCTAGCAGATCCCGCAAAAATGTGTCGTATATAAACAGTATACATACCCCCATAAAATGAATTTGCGATACCGCAATGCATCAGACAGAACAGACTCCGTATATACCGTGAAAGTTTTTTTTTCTCTTTTTCTCCCTGCGCTTCTTCTTTCCCGGGATGCACGCATGGATGAAGTCAAACTCCGTCCAGCCAGAATGGTGCCGCTGCAGCCCGCCGCCTGCACTAGTAGAAAAATGGCCATTTGTCAAACATGGTTCTCGAACGGGGTGGGTAAAACAGATAATGCAATGCAGACTTGCTTTCACTATGATGAAAGTCTCTGATCTCCAAGACAGAACATTAACCTCTTAATTGACATTCATGATAAGAGGCTGGACTGATAAGATATTGCAATGCGGACTTGTTACAGAATTCTTTAATAAATGAGATGTTTTTTCATGTTGCTACCTTGTGGATACGTTTAATGACATGTTTTGAGTGTTTGACTATATCTAAACAGGATATTTAGGGTCATCGAAATGACATAGTTTAACAGAAAGTGGGTGTGCCAACTACCAGGATTATAAGCTCTTTCAGCTTTGTATTGCTATTAATTTTACATAATGCATGGTGGTTTTACAGATTTATGTTCTTCCCAGACAATACTTATATTCAATAAATCTACAATAAATGTTTGGTAATTAATTGTGTAAATTAATCTAGTTCCTTTTTGTATTTTTAATTTCTCACAAACTAAATCGATTCAGCCACAAAGCATAGACACACAACTACACAAGACAGTAGCAATATTTCTAGTGAACTGTCCCAGAGGTCTGACGAATATCAGCTTGGCACTTGTAGTGAAATACTTTAGCGGGAACTTATTTCTAGTGAACTATTTCAGTGGGAACTTATTTATAAAAACGGCAAGCTCAGTTTCTTCATGCCTAGTAGAAGTCACATAGTTAGTACGAAATTTTAATCAATGGCTGTTACAATTTTGATTATGTATCTTCTATTTTATCTTACCACAAGTTTGCTGCATGTAGCTATGCTATTGCATCTCGGAAATCCTACAGCCATATCCTCCAGTTCGCTGTATGTCTGGGTCAGCTCCACGGATGCTTGGTCTACTTCATTATGGCCTACTTGGATGGCTTCAACTTCTGGGCCAGTTCATTCTACTTCTGGGCATATTTCATCGGCGCAAACAGTTCATGGGTTGTGATACCAACGGTGATCGCCACAAGGAGCTGGAAGAAGATCTGCGCAGCCATTCATCAAAGCGAAAGGTGAAGACTAAGTAAAGCCAGCCATAGTCAGGGTTTGATTGCAACCAGGACACTGCACTATGGAAAATATTGTTTGTTTGCCACACTGAAATTGTTGTTTTATTACTATAAATCTGCTTGCACGACATTGTCTCAAACAACTATGTAATACTTGATGGTGTTTTTCCCTATCAAGGAGGTTGCTACTTGTTTGCATTAAATGAAAAGGTTGTGCGACAATGAAAGCCCTTCCTATGCAATATAATCTCTGTTTTAGTCTTTCTACTCAACTCAATAACCTTTCTTTTGCTTTCAGCAAACAGAATTTTGAAGCCAATTCTAGTGTGATGAATGATAATACTTGTGAAGGTGATGACTACCTTGGTTATTTTGTATATACTGTTTCTATTTCTCCCGTGAACCTTGTGCCTTTTTTTTCTTCTTGTTATTCGGTTTTCTGATTTAGCAATTCCTGTTATTCAGGTTGGACACCACCCTTGATGTGATAACAAGTTGAAATACCAAAAATCGTATCTATGGTTAGTTCAAAACGAGAGTTTTGTTTGGGAAAGCAGGAAAAGCCAAGTCGGAGCCCATGGAACGGCACGAGCTGCTGATGCCGACCAATGACGACAACACCACTATGTGCCTCCTGCGCTGGAGACAAAATATACAGACCCAACTAAGAAAAGCGTAACATTTCGCAACACTTGCTACAAATGGATGAAGAGAACCGTCGGTGCAGTCTTACAAATCCACTGGTGCAGAGTACAGAATTAACAGGGAATTGTTTCATATAGAACATTTGGATCCTTCAACATAGCTTAGATTCTCATCGCTTGGTTAATCTCTCGTGAATTCCGCTAACTAACCAGAGGACTGAGACAGACATAACACATCTCAAGTTCTTTTTTTGCCTTGGCTTTTTAATAAAAGTTGGGGCAGGGGGGTAACCCTTCTCATTTAAAAAAATATTTCTTTTTTGCACTAATGGCCAAACGCTTTGTTGTAGACAATTTTTAGTGCGGATTGACCATTTTCTAGTGATTGCATAGAACGACATGAGTCGTCAATGCTAACAAGTGTGTGCCTTATATACTGATGCAGGTCTTAGCAAAGGTTCAAGCCAGGTTTGATGGGAACACAAACAAACATTTAATGATATTACCAAGTTGCCAGGTTCAAGCCAGGTTTGATGAGAAAATACACTTGCATTTTACTCTATCTCTGCCACAGCCCACTTACATTTTACTCTATATATCTCTTTTCCTGCATGTAATGATACTACCAAGTTGGAAAGTAAGTCACGTTAAAGTCAGTTGATTTATGATGAGAAAATACACTTGCATTTTGCTACAAAAAAAATCTTTTTTTCTTCCATCCACATTCGATTTTGTTGAACATTTTCGTTTTATGATGGAACCGGTGCCCTTGTTTGCTGGAACCAGCTGGTGGATGTGCTACATCCGGTGTCGATCGAGGGATGCTACAACCAACAAACTTTTTTTGCTGGAGTTCGTTGTTGATTTTTGTTTCCTGCAACTGACGTTTGGTTTTGCTACCACCGGTGACTTCATTTGCTACTGCCAGCGACGACATGTTTTTGCTAAATAATTCTTGTAGATGACATAACTTTGACGGTGGGCGACAATGTTCCTTTTGTTGAAATCGACGCAGCTTTTTGCATCCTCCGGCGACAGTTTTTGCAACCACCATATGTTGACATGATCGGCTCCCTTCTTAATTTTTTGCTACAATCACGCCGTTTTTGTTTTACTGCTACCGGCAACCACAAAACCTTTTGCTACGATGTCGACCGCTTGTGGTACCGGCAAATATTTTTTGCTGGAACTGGCACATTTATTTACTATGATCAGCCGACATTTTTGTGACAACCGGCAACCCGAGGGTAGTTTTTTGCAAACTCATCGTCAGAAGTGCGGCGACCGGCGATCATGGCCGCCGGAGCTTTGGCCATCACCACCTGAGTTGCGACTGTCGTCACGCGGAGCTGCAGTCACGGGGACATGCTACTGCATGCGCGAAGCCGGTGAGAAATACAACAGATGAGCGCAGCGTTGACAGCGACCGGCGGCGAGGGGATGAGACCTGGCGGGCGATGACCGGCGGCGAGGGGATAAGATGCGGCGGGCGGTGCTTTGAGGCCGGGCCGCATGCTCATCCATGGCGGTGCGATGGATTGCTTTCTTACAAAAGAAGGCACACATGGGAGAAGAAAGGAGATCACACGGCTACATATCGCTACATCTTACGCTGCTGGCGGGTCGCTGCGTATCACTCCCCTTTCTTTTATGGGCTGGCCATTTATCGCTTTATTCTCCACCAATTTTTGGAACGTTCTAGAACCTTCCCTGAACCAGTTTTATTTGTTTTCCTTCCATTCTTTATTTATTTTTCCTTTTTTCGTTTTTTCTTTTTATCTTTCTTTTATTTTTCTTTTTTCTTTTTTATCTTTCCTTTTTATTTTTTTTAACTATTTTCTTTTTTATTTTTTTTCTATTACTTTAATATATTTACAAACATCTTCTCAAATTCATAAATTATTTTTGAAATAGGCAGTCTTTCAAATATTAAACATTTTATTTCAATTGTGAACATTTCTTAAATTCTTGAACATTTTTTTTACAAATACCTGAACAATTTTCGAATTCGTTATATGTGAAATTGCGTACGTTTTTAGAAAATCCTGAACTATTGTTTTGAACTAGAAAACATTTTTAAAAATTTGGGAACAAATTTCAAATTTTGAGAACAAATTTCCAATTTTGAAAACAATTTTTGAAACTCAAGAACATTTTTTGTGTTCATTAATTGTTTTGAATAAACGAACATATTTTGAATAATTTATAAAATTTCAGAACATCTATAAAATAAGTGAAACACTTTTTGAATATTTTGAACATTTTCTGAAAATTCGTGAACAAGTTTTTGAGTACACAAACATATTTTTTCAAATCACAAACAATTTTTTTCCATGAGATTTTATCATTTTCCGAACATCTTTCAAATCATGGACTGTTTTTTAAATTCATAAATATTTTTTACAGAATTCACAACTAGTTTTCAAATCAATAATCTTTAAAAAAATGAAAAACTGAAAACTGAAAAAGGAATTAGTAGAGGTCCCCTAAAAAAGGCATAGGGAATACATATCTCTCGCGCTTCAGGGAGATTAGAGACCAATTGTGTTGATGAGAAGTTCTTATTATTTTATGGAATGTCAAAAAAACTCTCCTTATTTTTGAACGGACCATGATTACATGCACCAGCACTATTCTACAAGCTGTCTTGTGTTTTCTCAAGGGCAGCGTTTCTACGCGGTGAAGCTGTTAGCATGGATGCTCATCCCGTCTTGATTCAGTGGTCACAGCTACCAGCGGGGATCATATGATGTCGTGTTCACCTGGATCAACCACTACCGATCCAACTAGTCGGTAGATTGTCACCCGATACAGCAGCTCGATCTGCTGTTTATAGCGTTGCCAACAAGATTTCTTGTGGTGAACTGATGCTTGAGGAACATGTAAGAAGTCATGCCTCAAATGTTTCTACCGAGTCTTAGTCTCTTTTCAAGATCTCATTAGCAACGTAAGGTCTGATTTGCACATCATGTCACGATAAACTTCCCAATGTCTTCCATGCCTACAAGTAATCAAATACTTGCTAGGAAGTGAATGCGAGATGCGATTTTTGTCTCACGATGACAGGATAGACCAACAGCTGGGGAAGAGGAACTTGGTATTTATATATTGGAAAACGGATCGAGGATCTTGAGCCATCATGAAGCAATAAGCAAGTCAGATGACAAGGACTCTGTCAACAAATATACAAGGCCATTCGGTTGGCCATAAAGCAAACTAAATCAAGTAATCATGTGAATGTTTAACACGAGTACTTCACACGCACAATAACAACCATGCAAGTAGATGAATACAAGAAATAAACGCAGAACACACTTTCTCTTTCTCTCGCCTCCGTGGCGCCTTTGGGGGCGGGAGGGACCCGCAGCGCCGCTAACCCCGCCTGGCCTCCTCCCCCTCACCCCGCGCCGTCCCCATAGGAACCCGCCGGTGGCGCCTGGGCAGGCTCTCGGTGCAGTGGCGTCATGGAGCTTCGCTGGGATGCGCTGCTCATCCACTCCTACTGCTCTGCGTGGAGTCGACCGCAGAGGTGTTTGTTTCATGCAGCGCAGAGGTGCACATGGCGACACAACACAATGGGCAACGCGAAGCTCGGTCCGGACGTCGTCGTCCGAAACTAGTGTCAGGATGTCCTGCTGTGCTATTGGTGGTCGTCTCAGATGCGCTTTGGCAGTGGCTGTGGGAGACGAGGTTGGAGCATGGATGGTGGCCAGATTCACCTATGGTGACAACGTGACTGTCTATGGCTATTTGTCAAGTTGGCGCATGACGCATTGGTTGCGGCACGGGTGGGGTGGTGCAGTGGTGGGTAGCCTTGGACCTCGTTCTTTAGGCATGGTGGCATCCTCTAACGTTGTGTGTGCTTGTAGTTGCAGCGTGGTGGATGCAGTGGTGGTTGCATGTCGGCGATCTTGTCTCTTTGATCTCCCAGCCATGGTCTGCCACTGTTTGTGGTCCTCGCTGACAATGGTTGGGCCCCTTCCATAGGGCTCGATGAGCTGGAGGTTCAAAGGGATTGGTTACTGGGCATGATGGCACGGTGGCGCCTTTTCTGAGTCGTCTCGGAAGGTTGTGGTTTGTCGTTTCTTGGATTGATGTGGCCGGATCCTTTCTCAGGTTTCTTCGTGGGTGCTTATTGGGTGAAAGCTATATAACTATATTGATCGACGATGGTTTATACTGGCTGCGACAGAGCCTGTGGGCGTTGCGTTTGCTTCTTGAAGCTGTCTCCGAAGAGGTTGTTCACTTCTCTCCAGGTTGTAGGCGAGTACAAGCTGCGGTGTGCCGGTTGTGTCTTTATTGTTTTCTTTTTCTTTTTTGTGTCGTGGTCGGAGTTTCCGTTTGATCGTTTCCAAATCAGGAAAGCATGTGTGCGATTTTCGGTAAAGTTTTCCTTATAAACCGGATCAACTATATTCTTCTTTCTGAAATTGAATGAGCACCTATACCCTCTTGTCGAGGTTCCCTCAAAAACAAGAAAAAGGAAAAAAGCACCAAAGTCTCACATGACTTCACCAAATGTAGGGAACACTATTTGCATTTATAAGGTTCCTGCTAATCTCTTAATAAAAATTGAACATCAGCTATAACAAAGAATTGCCAATGGACAACAGAATTTCAATAACAAATCTCTTAATATTATTTTACCCTAAAAGTTTTCTCACTTGTCCAACTATTTTTCGGTTGCCTAGCAACGAACATTTGTAATTTGCACGGATCAAGTAGATGCTTTTTGTTGGAATTAATCCCGACGTGAACTAGGTACATGTGCGTATGCGAGTCCAACTATGGCAAGAAGTCATGACCGTGTAGTAGTACAAGTCGTGACCGAGTAGTATTGCTATAGCTGATCCTAGCGTGTATATATATGTAGCCTGCACCCCTTGTAACTTGTATCATCGAAAGCAATAAAGAAAACCAACAGGTACGATACGTACCTGCGGCCATCAATCCAGCGAGTTCTCGCGTGCGTTCGTGTGTGTCCAGCTGGTCAACTCGATCAAGTAACATCGATCAGCCTGCTGTTGTGTACGTGCGTGAGTTGTACTGTTCTGGCCGGTGCACGTACGTGCGGCGTACGTAGCTATTTTTGCTAGCTTTGATCAATCGGGAATCCAGTGCTTTACTTCGTCGTTCGTCGTCGGTCGTCGCCGTCGTCAGAAAGTACTTGGCATCTGGTCTGGGCCAACAATTTTTGTACGAGGAGACCAATCGAGTAAATTAACGATCATGTGTCTGTTGCTTCTTTTCATGAATTATTACTTTAGAAAACTGATAAAAATGTTTGAATCAGCTTATGATGATTGTGAATCGGTACTGTTAATTATGAGCAAACCAATGATAGTAAGACATTTTGTGACCATTTCGTGCAACGAAATATAACTTTTTAAATACAAACCATCATAAAATTTTAGGGTTGGGACCCTAGCTAACAGACACTCCCGGCTATCTTTGTAAATATCGGTGATATATTTATTACCTATTCTACCATCGTCATGATATTTTGGTCATAAATAGACATATTTCTTATAGCGTCTGCATTTTTCACCAATAGACACATAGCTGAAAAATGCAAAGGCGGAGAGCAAGTAAAGTAGTGAACTTTAACTGGACTTCCACAAACTCCTATATGTCTAATTGAGGGATTTTGACTTGATGAGCAAAGTTAATTGATGTGTTAGAAACATGCACGATTAGTAGTAACTATCAAAGACCACACAATCCTCTCAATTTTTTTCTCACGAGCAAATGAAACTGACGAGGGCTTGCAAGCAAGCTCATGTGGCAACCGTCAACCGTGCAGGCATGCAGTATTAGCTCGTTGTGGCGCAGATTAGTGCATGTGATGTGCGTGATGCCGCCCTGCTCCTCCACAGAATGATCTCCACGGTGGGCAACAACTAGTGTTGGGCTAGCCACCCTTCTTGTGTTGGGCTAGGCCCGCTTACTCTTCTAGCCCAAGCGGCTTCTCTGTGTATGTGAGTCAGGGCTGTCACTTCGTAACTGAAGACGATCGAGCTAGCTTTGCAAGATGAACCTCACTGCTCTGTATGCAACAGGTTGGGCATGCGCCAACAATGCGTACACGTCTCTACCTGCGGCTTGACAACAACGAGATGAATGGCTAGCGACTACTCCACCCATATAAAAAATGCACTAATGTGGCTATTTGAGGTGCCACAACAGAAGGACTCATGGATCCAGTGGCCAAGCAGGTGTGCCTGATGAAACCATCAAGACGGTTCTCAGTACTTGAGCTTGGCTTGGTGTCATCAAAAAATTTCCCAATACCTTCCATCTCCATGAGTAGTTTTCAAGCCACCAAAATAATGACAAAACACATGGTAGTGGATCACATGGTTAGCGGCAAACGAGGAGGAGGAAGGTATATATGGACGTCTTCCATCATATGGTACTCCAGGTCTCTCGGTGAGCAGGCTCCGCTCTATATGTGAAATAAAATGGTGGAACTGATGGTCTGATGGTAGGTAGCCTTAAACTGGGTTATGAACTGATGATCTGATGGATCACATGGTTAGCGGCAAACGAGGAGGAGGAAGTTTTATCCTTTTGGGGAAAAATCGATAAGTTGTGGTTATGTTTTGTAGCGAAATAAATTATGGTTATATGAAACCGGAACCACGGTAGTTATGAAATTTATTCTTTTGACATAAAAGATATTTATACTAAAATCGTCCTTTGAGCTGAAAGTAGAAAAAAAGCATCATTTGATCAACTTAACGTGCGCCATATATGGCACATATGTTTTTTTAGTGGATTATGGTACATATGGAATTTTCTTTCTTCTGGCAGACCGCGGAATATAGGTGCATGTCTGATATCTCTGGATCAGGTTCTTCTCCTGGTAAGCAAGTCCGTTCAATCAAAATCAGGATTAGGTTCTTCGGGGATTAGTAGAGAGCTATTGTGACGATGACCCATTTTCACTCTGCTTGCTGTTTAGCGGCCCATTTTCCTTCATCCACCAGCGGATGCGTCTACATCTCGCTTATTGCAAGACGGACAAAAGGGTCAGTAGTGGGCCCACCGATTAATTGTTAAATGGTTTGTTACATTCTTTATTTATTTTTACTTTATTTTCCAAAGATTACTTTACATAAATTTTAGAGAAACTTTTACTGCCCATTAAAAATAAAGAAAAGTATACTTTTCATCCCTTAATTCTTGACGAAGTCTAGATTTGGTCCCTCAACTTCAAAACCGGACAACTTGCGCCCTTAACTACTGAAACCGGCCAAGATTCAACCCTGGTCACGGTTTTGACCGGTTTTGGTGCTGTCCCAACCCGGTTTTGACCATGCCGATTCAAATTCGCATACCTTTTCCAAGTCCGTTTAATGTTTTCAAATTCGGGTATTTTTTTCAAATACGTGAACTTTTTAAAAATTTGTGTACTTTTCCAAATCTGCGTACTTTTTCCAAGTTCACGTACTTTTTTTTAAATCCACGTACTTCTTTAAAGTTCCTGTGGTTTTTTTAAAATTCATGTAATTTTTAAAAATTGACATACTTATTCCTATTCACGTATATTTTTTTGGGTTTGAAAATTTTATGTGAAATTGAAAACGTATGCGGATTTGAATATCTTCGCGAATTAGAAAAAAATGTGTGGATTTGAAAATTTATGTCAACTTGAAACAAGTATGTGAATTTCAAACAAAGTTCATGGATTGGAAAGGAACACGGATTTGAAAAAAATACACGAACTTTAAAAAGTATGCGGATTTGAAACAAGTACGCGAATTTTAAAAACAGATGGATTTGAAAAAAAAATACTTGGATTCGATAAAATTACACGAAGTTGAAAAAATACACTGATTTGAGAAAATTACGCAAATTAAAAAAAATCATGGATTTGGAAAAGTACACAAATTTCAAAATAGTTCACAGATTTGAAAAAGGTATGTTTATTTTTGAAAAAATTGCACGACCTTGAAAAACTATGTGGATTTGAAAAGAGTATGTGAATTTTAAAAAGTTCACGGATATGAAAAAATTACACGAATTTTAGTCGGCACCGGTCAAAACCGGGGTCAGTCAGCACCAAAACCGGTCAAAATCGAGACCAGGGACAAACCTTATCCGGTTTCGTTAGTTGGGGGTGCAAGTTGTCCGGTTTCGGAGTTGAGGGACCAAATTTAGACTTCACCAAGAGTTGAGGGACGAAAAGTATACTTTTCTCTTAAAAATATAATCATGAAATGTAAAAGCATTGTTCAAGCAATTTCAAAACTATTCATAGTATTGAAAAAAATACATCGTGTCATTCAAAATTGTTCAACTTTTAAATATGTTCATGACATTTCTTAAAATTGTTCATTAAAATGTTAAAATTTGATTGCAAAGTCCGTAAAAAAATCTATTACCATCAAAATATGCATTTTGGAAAAATTCGAGATTTCCCGGCCCCTACTGAAAAACATTTTCTTCTGGTACAGAGTGATAGGTGCTCAAATGCATTTCTTAAAATTGTATATTAAAATAGTTTATACTAGTTACGGAAAAACCAAATAATAAGATTCTTTTTATTTTACTTATATGCAAAATGAGGGTACCGACGTGGCATCGAACCCGGGTGGACACGACGCATGTGCGGTGGGTAGGCAAGGAAGTCAGCGTGTTCGTGGATACCTCGGTGGAACATGGCACAAGATGACGCGTATAAACACGGTTATTCTTAACCACTCGTGCGAGACATTGTGAACATCTCACACTGTTGGTTATGGTAAACCATGTGCGGCACTTCCACATGATGCACTGCAAAGAATTGTGTGGCTGTTTCCCTTCATCCCACACAATTGTTTAATTTAATTGTGAACCCACTAGAGCACGGAGCCAGATCCCCTGACGTACGGCCCCCTGCCGTTGGGCCGCTAACGGGTGGGTCCGGGCCCACATGTTAGTGTGTGGGCCGTACGTCAGACGAGCTGCGTCCCTAGAGCACATATATCTTCCCATATAATCAAGTGTGCTGTCATCAGTGGCGGAGCCAGGATTCGAGTATAGGGGGGGAGGGGGTACGTATATTGATCTAATCTCATTGGTAATTACTCGTCGCTCCTGCTAAAATTGTCGATCGTTGGGGGGGGAGGCCCCTGCTCGTCTGCCCCTGGCTGTCACAATTTATCACACACGGGTTGGTTTTAGCAAAGCGTGTGCAGTGTTTTCCTTCATCGAGCAGAACTCATTTATCTCAACTGTGTGCCAAATAATGCTCACAATTCTCCCAGAAAAATCATGTTAGTTGTCATTACTTAACGCCCGTGGGTTTGTCAAAGGAAGTGTTTGCCTGGTCTCGCAGACTGTTCGCTTTTCTTAATCGTGCACAATGGGTTAGCCATGGCACACATTTTGCATTCCGGCAGACGCTGGCAATCACGTCTGCCGTCGACCCCACCTTGAGGTCAAAGTACTCCACGTCCTGCCGGAGCACCGCTGCCAGGTAGCGTGCACGCATCCGCGACGCCTGCCGCTCCGCCGTCCGTGACCAGCAATACCCCTCTGCCGTGCACACACATCACATTCACATGTATAGTATAGTTACTGATTTTGCTCCGCCAGCATCCAAATAAAATGAAATATTCTCAGTCTCACACTCACACTCCGTCACTCACCTAGGAACGCCATGATCCAGCTGCCCAGCGCCAAGAAGACAAGGTTCCTCGCGTTCTGTTAGTTGCTCGTCAAAGCTGCTACGGTTTAACAATGGGCACAGGTGTGTAGAATTTGTTGATGCGTACCTCGTCCATCTTGGAGCTCAACTCCTGGAGGTGGTCGGGGCCGCTGCTGCCGAGGTCGTTGATGATGAAGCCGGTGATGAGCAGCTTCACAGGTGTCGAGAAGCCATCGCCGATGGCACCCACCAGGCCCAGTGCCATCAGCACCATGTCCACGGCATCCGCGTGCATGAACACTGACATGACCGCCGCCTTCTTGGCTTGCTTTCTTTCTTTCTGTTGATCGAGCCGTAACAGAGTTAATTTACTCGATAGTTAGTACATCAAGAGCCGTCCAAATTTTAAACTCGAAGGTTTGCTGAATGATTGCAAGAGCACATTAGTTAGTAGTTAGTACAAATTAAGCAGTCCACCTAACGACTTGCTGTCCGTATATATATAGTCTTTCTATCCCAGCTAGTCTTGAAGACTTGCGGTCCGCATATAAATACTACGAGTGGGGAGCTAGCCCTGAAGACTTGAGCTAAGCAAGAGGTCTTTTCTATTACTCTAGTAGCCGTAATAAATTTGAACTATTATTGGTGTTTCTATACTACGACTGAGTAGTGATCGCTGTGAGGGGCACTAGGTGACTTAATTTTACTGTTTTTAATGTCATTCATTTTGCCAGTATACCGATAGTAACTGCAAGGCCAGTGGTTCAGCTTGGATGCCATCTCCTAAGAAAACAGAAAGAAACCCTAATGCTTTCCTGGCTCCATCCACAAGCGGCAGCCGGCCAACCTGCCGCTTTCCATCCATGTTATCCGGCAAGCTCCAACCAGATGATGATGCCCACACGAGGTAGTGCCTGTCCAAGGCTATGTGATTTGGACTCCCAATCAAGATTCGCAGGCAGCGAGGCAAAACCACATACAGCCATCTCCATATGATGCAACAGCGAAAGGATCCGAGGAAGAAAATTGAATGTCATCCAGAGATTATTTGAGTATGATGTGCAGATGCGGTGAATAGAATGCATGGCTAACATACCTCCAGTCTCATGCTCTGTGGCTGCGATGTCCTTGTATGCCCGCTAACTATGGAAACATGCTTGGACACTAAAACGTTGATCACGAGACACTATGCTTGGGCCTCTTGTGATCAAAGCTTCAATTGATGTCTCTATTTTTTATGCAATATAGAACCATCAATGTAATTTCTAGATGTCAATGATTTTGCAACAGCTGATGTATTTATTTTTTCTAGGGAAGTTAGCTTTTGCGTTGTTTGGATGTCGTCAAGGCACCATACTATTAATAGGAATTCATTCTCTCATGGGGATTCGTTTGCATTAAACTGTTTTATTAGTTTATTTGCATTATATTATTATTTGTATGATACAAGGGTCACGATTGTGTATCATATTTTGTTCTGTTAATTGCATGATAAGAAGGGCCAGGTATTCCTTCTGCTGCATGAACTGAAAGCTCAAAACAGTGGTGTGCAGGCTGCTTTTTATCTGGAGTGTTAGCCTGTTAGAGGATGTGTGATATTGTTGCCCTCTAGCAACTACAAAAGTTCTTCAGCAGGTGTGTCAGTTTCCTGTTCCAACGCTTGTAGAATATGAGCAGACTTTCCAAGATTGGATCTATGTTGTCTGCTCCATGGTTCTCTAGAGTACTAACAAATATCTGGAGCTCTAAGACTATCTAGTGGCTGGTTTCTGTCAATGTGTTGTTGGATACGACCTGCATGTTCGGTGTTGCTGCAATGTGCGAATAAGGTCTCTGTCTAACTGTGTTGGAAGAGCCAGTACTCTAGCAGCTGCTGCTTTTTCATACATAAACTTTTGCATGCGGAGTGAGTAGTATGTTTACATAGTTCTTGTTGGTTTCTATACACAAATATCAGTTTGATACTCCCTCGTTTCACTTAACTTTATGGTGTGTGCAAGTTTTTTGCCCATATTCTGAATTATAGTGCCCACTTACTTGTTTGGACAAAAATAGCCGTGTGGCTGGACATGGGCGTGAAACAACCTCCTCTGCATGCGGGAGTGTGTGTGGCTGAGACGCTTTGCACATGGATCTGGACAGAGTTGGTGGAGGGGTATAATGATCCAAAGGACATGCGCCAGCGCATGCATTGGTATTGCAGCTCAACAAAGTGCGCACTAGAATTTGGAACGAAGGGAGTATAACAATTTCGACCTCCAAGAAAACAACTCATGTGGCAATCCTCCTGCAGAAAAAGAGCGTGATCTCTTTTAACTAGAGAAACACAATTATCACACATATTCCTGTATTCATCCACGGAAGAGGTTTATTGTACTGAATAGAAGTGTTTTTCCTAACCTCTAGTATAGGCCATCTAGCACATAGAAGTTAATGTATATATATGAACAAGTAGCACCGAAAATGCATTTGGTAAATACCAACAGACCTCAATGCAAATTACACATAAAATTAGAAAGGAGATTGAAAAATTATGAAGCCTAGAAAAATAAGTTTAATCCTTGTTGTTTTTTGACTTATTCTTTTTTGAAAAAAAAAGTCTTAGTTGGATTGTGGATGATGTTGGCTGGTCGGGTCACCGGTCTGTGGAAGGTCGACGGGAGGCTAGAGCACAACGTCGCCACGTCAGGCCTCAGTTGTTGTCTGTGGTTGGTTGATTGAGGGCCAAGTAGCGTCTTGCATCTATCTTGCTATAAATCATCATCCATCCATCTACCTGATCAATACAAACTTGACAGAGACGAGCATGTTCGACAAGTCGCATAAAAAGAAAAACTCCTCCTACATGTCGGCGCCCCCCCCCCCTCTCCTCATGTGCACCACGGAAGAAGATATCGATGGAGCTCCAACCAGTGTCATGTATGTGGTTGGTAGTGCTGTTGGGTGGGGCCCGGTGCATATGGTATGACAGAGCAGGGGCACAGGTAAAATGGGGTGGTCGGTGGCATGCTAGGGTCCGACAAGATGTCACATGCAAAAATTATGCACCCTGGCGCACAACAATTAACATAACACGGGAAACATTCGACCCTAGTGCATGTGCACTGAGGACCCTCCATGCAGCTCCACCCCTGTAAATTAACTCCCCAACGACGGCTCTTCGGATCAGAGCCGTTCCATGGACTTTGCATCATTTTCTCTGAACGACTGATCCATAGGACGACTAGCGGGCCCCGGCCAAAAGGGACTCGCGATCGCGATCTAGTGTCGTGACCGGATCCCTCCTTCGCTGCCACCTCATCCCAACGCCGCTTCCTCCCCTGCTGCACCTTCCTCCCCTCGCCGCCGCCTGAGGCGCCCTCTGGCAAAGTCCAGATGGCTCCGAGGAAGGCGGTAGCGGGGCCCTTCTAAGGCTGCCCGGTGTTGGTACGACGGCTGCGATCCATGGATCAGGGACGGCGGTCCTTTGGTGAGGCTTGCCCATTCGGTGACACATAGACCAGTTGGTGCTCTCAGCTTGTCAGGCGGATGGCTTCTTGAGGCCAGCGGATTAGATGAAGTCCGTTGAGACGGTCATTTAGTAGGTGTGTCAACTTGGTTTTCCTAGAAGGTGGCCTTGGGTTGATCTATTTATTTATTTTGTCACTCTGTTGAGTAATAATTTAATAAAGATGACTGCATGCATCAGTTTTTATGCAGAGTTCAAGGTAACCTTTTTTTATAAAAAAGACAAGCCTATGCATGTAGCTCCCACTTGCGCAGGGTTTAGAGATTGGACACTAACGGATTCCGTGACACCTACCCCCTTGGAGGTTGAAGTCCGAATCTTGTATCACCACAAAATTCAAAGCCGAGACAATATGATTTGACCGAAAAGTCAGTATACATCAGCAAAGGAATATCTAATCCAACGGTGATGTGCTTCTCAACCTCACGTCACGCTACGGATCGGATGAGGTCAAACCCGGGTGTCCTGGTCCGCACGCGCAGGCATGGAGACAGAGTAGACTCCATCTAATCCAACCCCACACGGCACGGTCGCAATCCTCTAGACTCCGGCTCGTGCGTACTCTGCTTCCGCGTGCCCTCCGAATTCCAACCGGAGACCGGCACGCACGGGGTGACCCTATAAAATCCCCACCCCCACGTCTAGCTCGATCACTAAGCAAACAAGAATCTCCTCATTCGCTCGAGGAGCAGCAGCAGCAAGGAATCCTTCTTTCCAGACTGCCTGATTCAAGCATCCGTCAGTAGAGGATCCATGGCTATGGAGAGGTTCTTCACGGCGCTCGTCTTCTGCGAGGCACCGCTGGACGGCTACGGCACGTCGGTGCTCACCGCCGGCAGCACCGACACGGTCAAAAGGCTGGTCTCAGGTGGTGGTGACGCGACGAAGCCGTTGGTGGCTATCAAGCCGGACGCTGAGAAGGGGCAGGGTTTCTTCACTGGCAAGCAGATGGCGCAGCGGCGTGCTGGGTTCGAGCTCGCGTTCGACGGCCTCAATTGCTTTGACACCGTCGTCATGCACTGAGCATGTCATTGTCATGTCGCTTTCTTGATTTTACTCTGTATAGAACTTGGATCAGTTAGAATGTTTGAGACGTTGGTGGGGTTGTGATGTTTCGTTCATTCTAGTCTAGTATTTGACCGGTGCACAATCTTGTTTACAAACGAAAGGAATTTAAAGGGGACATCTCCTAGTATCATTTTATGTCTTCGATTCCATGTCATGTAGATCATTCAGTCAGACTACTGTTTGACTATCTGTGGCACGCGCTTGTTGTACAATTAAGAGGTGTGGCTGGTAATACGACGTCGAAAATTTCCCTCCGGCTCTGCTTTCCTGTGCATGTACCATCTCTTCCTGAAAAGTAGTAAGAATATAAGAGGAAGATAATGACACTGAGGAGAGAACAAAACTAGTCTCTGCGTGTGTGTAGAATTGAAGTAGGAGTTGGACCTTACAGGCCAAGCTTGCCATTTGGCAAAAGAATAGCCCAACTTTGCTTAGCAATGCTTGACAGAAACAGAGCGAGCGTACATTAGAGATATATCGATCATGATTTCAGATATCACTGTCTGTTAGATAGTTCCTTACAGTGAGAATGTGTTCGAGTGCTAAACGTAAGCAACCCCCTTCTGGATCCCTAGAAGAAAAGGGGAGCAAACCATACAATAATTGCATTTCGATCTTAGCAGTCATGTTATCAGGTGTTGCCAAAAAGGTTCCCGATACCTTCCATTTCTTGCAGTAATTTATCAGAATATGTTGTGACATGGTAAATATGTATTGTACGTACATACTAAATTAACTTCAGATTTTTTTTAATAACTTGTAGAGTGTGGTTTCATCAATTGGTTCAATGGTAACACCATAAAGATGGTTGCATTGGATACGTCCTTCTATTAAGGTAGTGGACTTCTGAAAGGTAAGCACACAGACACTCATATTTCTTTCAAAAGGAAGCTTGCCCTCAGCCTCTGCGTCAAAAAAATGCATACAACAAAATTTATTACGAGGTTTTTGGTTATTTATAGAAAAAAAATAAAGGAATGTACGTCCAGCCAAAGCATCGACAAATATAGATTACAGGGAATGCTCATGTGTTACCAATCCTATTACATGAGGCAATACAAATTATGAAGCAAGAGGGTTCCTGAAAAGGACTTAAGAGCATCTACAACAAGGCCGATATGCCGATAAACTAGCCGATTTACCCCTTATCATGGGTCAACCGATAAGTTCTCGATAAGTGATGTCCCCAGCATTGCTATAAACTTTGTTAAAGTTTACAAAATTAGACTTTGGCCAAAGCCAATATGCGGAGTAAATAAAAATGAAGGGTTATATTATAGACTCCATCTAACCTCCAGACTCCGGCGACCGGGCACGCAGAGGGCGACCATTAAAATTCTCACCCCCGACGTCCAGCTCGATGAGCAAACAAACAAGAATTTCGTTCGACGAGCAGCAGCAAGAAATCCGTCCTGACAGACTGCCTGATCAAATCTCATCTTCATCATAGAATACATGGCCATGGAGAGGTTCTTCAGGGTCAAAAGGCTGGTCTCAGGTGGCGACGACGCGACGAAGCAGGCGGTGGCTACCAAGCCATACGCTGAGAAGGAGAAGGGCTGTTTCTCCGGCAAGCCGATGGCGGAAAGGCGCGCTGGTTTCGAGCTTGCCTTCGACGGTCTCGATTGCCTTGACACCGTCGTGATGCACTAAGCATGTCGTATTCACGATTTTGATCTGTATAAAACTCGGATCAATTAGAAATAAGAATGCTTGACGCAGGCGTAGGCTTTTGATGTTTTTTTGTTCATTCGATTGTACTACTATTAGACATATGGCGTTGAAGATCTTCTTCCAGGTCTGCTTCCGTCAGCCTCTGCCTCAAAAGTACAAGAGTAAGAGAATAGTAGCTACTAGGAGAGAACAAAATTAGGGCCTCTGTACGTGTGCCAAACTTGCCATTTGGCAAAACAATAGCCCGACCTTGCTTTGCAATGTTGTACAGAAAAACAGTGTGGATTACAACTAACTCGAACTTGATTTCAGATATCACCATGTCTGTCAGAATGATTGTTCCTTGCGGTAGGGGTGGAAACATGATTAGGAGAAGCGGTCTCTGCTTCAGTCACGGTATGGCAGATAAGCATGAGTAATTAAGTATGTCCACCGCCAGAAACAAACTCTTTTCTTTGACGGGGAGACAGTGTTTTTTCTGCGGGTCGACGTGGAGATGACGTAACCCCACACGGCACAGTCGCAATCCACATGCTCCTGCACGTGTGTACTCAGCTTCCGCGTGCCCTCCCAGTTCGAACCAGGCACCGGCATGCACAGGGCCAGGCCTCGAGCCTCCAAAATCCCTGGCCCCGACGTGCAGTTCGGTCACCAAAAAAGAATCCAGTGGCCAAGCAGAAATGCTTGATGAAACCAAGAACCTGATACTCGTAGCTTGAGCTTAGCGTGATGTTGTCAAATTTGTTCCCAATGCCTTCCATTTCCATGAGTGTTTTTCAAGCAAGACATTCAAAGACAAAATGCACAGTAATGGATCACATGGTTATTGACACACGAGGAAGAAGGTATGTATGGATATCTTGCATCATATGGACTCTAGGTCTCCAGCACGGTAGGTGAGCAGTTTCTAAAATAAATGGCTGACTTGATGATCTGATGGTACGTAGCCACAAACTAGCGTAGTATTAGAAATCGGGTGCAGACATGTGCGGATTACAATATGCGGACGACACTTTGCTACTCTTCGAGCCCGATGACCATAGTATAGCCTCGATTAAGCTCATCCTCCTCGCTTTCGAGATCATCTCCGGCCTAAAGATAAACTTTTTGAAGAGTGAGGTGATTGCCATTGGGATGGACAATCCTTGTGCCACTCCCATTGCCAACCTTCTTAACTGCAAACTAGGGAGTTTTCCAATTAAGTACCTAGGCCTTCCCATCTCGGACAAACACATCTCGATTCTTAAATGGGAACCCTTATACGGTAAGGTGGCGAACCGGGTTAGTCCCTGGCGCAGCAGGTTTTTATCTTCTGCGGCTAGGCTGATTCTGACAAACTCTAGCTTGTCCTCCCTGCCCCTGTTTACTATGGGCATGTTCCTGCTGGCTGATGGAGTCCACGCCAAGCTCGACACCCCTAGGACTAAGTTCTTTTGGGA
The DNA here is from genome assembly GCF_056163025.1 of Triticum urartu. Taxonomy (NCBI): domain Eukaryota; kingdom Viridiplantae; phylum Streptophyta; class Magnoliopsida; order Poales; family Poaceae; genus Triticum; species Triticum urartu. The sequence goes on from NC_141879.1 coordinate 52,109,124, forward strand.
AGGAACTGGGACAAAAAAGAAATACCACCTGATCAAGTGGGCGGCGCTCTGCCGCCCCAAGAAATTCGGTGGCCTTGTGATCCTTAACTCCAAACTCATGAATGTAGCGCTCCTTGTCAAGTGGATCTGGAAAGTTTCCCAGAACGAACAAGGACTTTGGGCCGATATCCTTCGCGCCAAATATTTCCCCGATGGGAATTTCCTCACCTCAAAGGCGAAGGGATCGCCTTTCTGGAACGGGATTCAGGCTGTTAAACCTGCCTTCACGCTAGGGGCCAAGTTCTGCGTTAAGAACGGGAACTCCACGAGGTTCTGGCTCGACCATTGGCTTGGGTCGGAACCTCTTTGGCGTAGCCACTTTGTCATCTATCAACTTGCCACTAACGTCGACATTTTGGTGGCCGACGCGCTCAGAACTAACCCACCAGCCATATCTCTCAAAAGACCACTCCTCGCCCATGAACGGGCAAGTTGGGATGGGCTCCTAACTGCCTTGCAAGGTGCATCTCTCTGCCCTGAGGCCGACACGGTCTCGTGGTCCCTCTCGAGCTCCGGGAAGTTCACGGTCCAGTCGCTTTACAATAAGCTGACCGAGGGACCGACTCTTGACATAGCTAGGGGGCTATGGAAAGCGACTATTCCTCTGAAGATCAAAGTTTTTCTTTGCCAATTATTCCGTGACTGCCTCCCTCTTCTAACAACATTGCCATTAGACACGGCCCTTCGGATGGGTCTTTTTGCGCGTTATGTGGAGCGCATGAAGATGCTAACCACATCTTCTTCAAATGCCACCTAGCTCGTTTTGCTTGGAGTGTCGTCCGTGATGCGTTTGCGCAGAACTAGAATCCCCATACGGCGTCGGACCTACGTGGGATCCTTCTCGCTCATAGGGGTAGCTTCGGGCGCGTGCTGTGGAGATGCGTAGGGGCGCTGTGCTGGTCACTATGGACCACCCGTAATAAGATGACTATCGAACACAAGTTCCTTAACCATCCTGCTGATATTATTTTCAAATGCCACTTGTTTCTCCAGACACGGACACCGTTGGGGAAACGGCGTGATGCAGATCGGATGATGGAGGCCATGGAGCGGATCCGCACGATACAGTTTGAAGCCCGTCACTAAGATGTTGCTCGTGGTGCTACTGGCTGCTTGTGTGCTAGTGTTGCTGTTTCTCTTTATCAGGCTGAGGCCGGTTGCATGTTCCGTACTTTTGGCTTCGGCCACTTACCTTCTGTTGTAGTTTCTGTGTTGAACTTGTTGAATGCTGCCTGTCGGTGGGCTTTATTAATTTAAGGCCGGACGCATCGTGCGTCTTCGTTCTAAAAAAACATGTGCGGATGTTATTGGAAAAACTTGTTAAATTATGTGAAACAAAGAGTGCCAAGAAAATAGATGAATATATGTGCAATGCCAATTTCTGCTAAATGTTACTTTTTTTTAAGAAGTGCCACATTTATGTTAATAACATCAGCAAATTACACCACACGGAGAAATCCAGAGAGATAGCACACCAAGACAAATTACACGAAACAACCCCAATGAAAGAAAATTGTAGAAAACTCCTCCTTGGTCGCTGGAGCCGACAACATAATAACTGAACGTTTCAATTACCACCGTGGCTGGCAGGGAAAACCATATCAGCAAAGTTGTGTTGTAAGCCATGGTGTCTCTCGTGAATGGCATCACACTAGTTGTTGTTCATTGTCAGGGGGAGAAACTATTCATGAAATTACAACACACGTGGCATCTCGATGAAGAAATCCAAAGAGATGGCACACCAAGAGAAATTACAAGATACATCCCCACCAAAGGAACTTTGTAGAAAAATCCTTGGCATGCCGCCACAAACTAGCTTAATATTGGAAATCAGGTGCCTGACATGTGGGTATGTTATTGAAAAAACAAATTAAAGTAGTGAAACAAATAGTGCCAAGAAAATAGATGAATACCTATTTACTGCCTATTTCTATTGAACATGACTTGTGAACTGTTTATTTTATCTTATTCTTCAGAGGATATATCTCAAACTCTTGTTTGTGATGATCGCTGCATTATTACCAGGATTGTTGTCTCGACTACCTTTCAAGGTTCATTTTTTCTATTTTAAATTTGGTGTGGTTGGTACTAAAATAGTTTTGGCCTCAAAATTTTGGATTACTTTCCGAGCAAAATCAAATGAAATGAAATGTGGTAACAAACATCTAATGCTGATCAATTTTTTAAAAATTACTCAGATGTAAATTTTGAAACTTTTCAATCAACAACAATGCAGATGGCTAGATGGCCAGTGACTACTGCCGCCGATAAAACATGCACTCATGAAGCTATTCGAGGCCTGAGTATATACGGATTCATGGATTCACTGGCAAAGAAGATATGCTCCAAGAACCAGGAACATGATTCTCGTGTGTTGAGCCTAACCAGATGTTGTCAAATATTCCAAATACGGATCATTTCTATTAGTACCTTATGAAATGCAAACATATGATGACAATATGTGCACTGTCAATTGGATGGGAACGCCAAACACGGTTAGTGGGATGCGGTATAGCTACATCTTCCCTTATAAGGAAGCACAACGATGTAGGTAAGAACCAACTCCAACTGATGGAAAGCGAAGTCAACCATGTGTTGACTACGAAATGTGTCTACTGGTTTTTTTTTTGTGTGCAAAACCTTCTTTTAAGGAAATTATGGATTTAGTAGTATTCATGCAATGTTCATAGTAATTGCTGGATTTTACATGTGAAGCCTGGCATTCATATTTTATATTCCTAGATCCGTTGATGCGACCCTTGCATTTTGTATTGGCGTGATAAGGTTGGTTTTCCATCAAGAACGGATTTGGCTCTGTCGCCAATGAATAGTGGATCTTTTCCCCATGTTAAATCATTGGCATCGACTATACATACGTAATGTTTACTTTTCAATTACGAATCCCACCACTCCAGGCTCCACCAAAACTGTGACACTCCAACTCCGACCTAACTGCTCAGGTTGAAATTTCCTATTTTTTTTTCACTAGAGGCTCCGTTTCTATCTTAGCCGCTCCCATTTTGTATGTGCTGAAATATACATATATAAGAAGTACATATTTCAGGTAAAAAATAACCTCTTTTCCCACAGGAAATCATCATCACGGTGCTAAATAGGCAAGCGCTGGTGCAATGGTACTATTTCAGATGGTCTAGATGAAGATGCTTTTATGGGGATCTAATGACGGTGTATAGGATGAGAAGTAATCCATTCGGAACTTATGAAATACTGCACACGTATTAGAATTAAGATGTTTGATTCCGTGGCATTAGTAGTTCTGTTGAATACTACACACGTTGGAGTTTTTTTTTCAAAATTTCCAGCAAGTTTAACAACTCAACATAGACGAATATGAGAGACTATTAGATCATCACAGAAGATATAATAAGACATAAAAAGCGGTGTGCACACAATCCTCCTTCATCGACTATGTATGAAGATTTAGCCTCTCAGCAGCTCCAGGAGTAGCACGCCACAATCACTTCACACTAATTTTTCTTGGTATTGCGTAAGAAGATAGGACGGTGTAAATATTCTTTCCATCGACCATTGCTCAAAAATATGCCCATGCCACCGATCGGGGAACAAAGGGTCATAAGAGATTGTGGTGCAAGAAACATACTAGATTTTATTTTCCTGACTAGATGTCTACTTGTGAAACGAGAGGATGGTAAAGATAAACCGATGGTGGGTGAAGGTTCAGTTAATATAAGTAATTTTGTGCCAGTATGTGTGGTTGAGATATGATTTTGTCTTGACAGTCCAACTAAATTGATTTTTTAGAACTTAGAACTGTGAATTCAAACCTATAAAACACCATTCACTCTCTCTCGTAATTTCCCCCAAAAAATAAGCTGGCATTCTCACTTCTCATGTACCAACCAGGCAAGCTCCCACAGCTAGCTGTAACTCCTCGTGGCTGATATCTGCTATGAGCAAATGCGTCCGCCCACCATGCCCCTCTTCCAATATGAGTAAACCACCAACAACACCGGTGCCGTTAAGCGGAGACAATCTACCCGTGGTAGCCAATGCATTTCAGTTATCAAATGTTTTTGTACCGAAAAAGGGTTCCCCGCTTTATATTCCAAAGCAAACCATCATTGTACACATCCCAATGCTGGGGCGAGCAGTACATCAAGCCTAAAGAAAAAGAAAAAAAAATAAATGCCAACAGCGACAGCTCGACAAAGCTTGGCAGACCCGCGACCGTTGCGCCTTCCGGATACAAACCACTACAGCCCTAGGCTCCGATCTACCGCGAACTAAGCAGCACCTCCAAGAAGGGATGCGACGCCGACGACGCTGCTGCCCGAACAAGACCTAGGGTTTCCCCCAGTACGCGGAGGGAGGTGGGGGATAGCTACTCCCGACACCCACCAAGAAGGGATAGTGGCACCCGCCGGTGTCACCGCATCGGAGCCGGACGAACTGGCAAGGATTTCTCCCGCACGCCAAACCCCACCAGCCAATCGGAGCTGACCAGCCAAACCACCGCCCAACCATGCGCCACCCCGGTTGCGCCGCCACCAACACCGTCTTGCTACGAGCACCACCACGAGGCCAAGAAGACCGGAGAGAAGATCCAAACGACGGGAGCAGTAGCACCGAGGCCGAGCGGGAGGGAACCACCTCCACTGCCGTCGTACGGGAGGCTCGCGCCTTCGGCACCGTCGCGGTAGCCGTCCGGACACTGCAGCGGGGCATACCAGGCCACCCCTGGCCCGGCCAGGCCCGAAATAGGCCCGCTAAGCCCCGCCGGCCACGCTGCAGCAGGCTGGCGTCTACGCCACCAGCCCCCGCCGATCATCGCTGTTGGACTTCAGCCCTCAGGATCAATCACATCAAATCATGATGAACACGCAGACGAAAAAACTTTTGCCAAAGGCACCTGTCGTGCCTTGTTTTTTTTTCTTCATTTCTTCTTTTTCTCCCGATGTTACAAAAGCTACGCCCTGGCTGCACATATATATACTACTTGGATCAGGACTCCTAGCCGAAGCTGATTACTACTAAACCTATGACACGCAATTGACCAAATACAATTCCTAGACGAACTATGACACCTAGACCAGACTTGTAACCGGACTCAATTCTAACTGCTTAAACCAACTACTCCTGCATATACACGTATACTACCAGGACAACAACTAAACTAAGACAAGATTATTCTAACAATCTCTCCCTAATCTTAACTTGTCATCTCCTCGTGCTCTTCTTCATCTTCACTCGCTGGAGATCCACGACTTGATGATCCAAACTCCGACGTATGATCCGGACTACCAGCCCATACGGTCACATCTACACGTGCAACGTGCAAGACTGGACGCATCATCAGTCTTCACGTCGTACGACTTAACTGGTCACTGTCTCACATCGAGCTTGATCTTCAACTTGTCATATCCGTACACTAAGTATGACCCGCCTGGAAACATGCAACACATCTCCTTTGCTGCCATGTTGTGCCACCGCCATTGCTTGGCCACTGCCTTGCACTCGGTCCGCACCATACTCCTTGTACTTGCTTGCAGTAGATCCACTCTCCATTGGTCGCACACCTCCTCGCTTTACGATGGCTTCGCCTACCACTGTCCGTCTCCGGCATCACACCGAATCCACACTGGCCGCAACCAGGATGCTCCACGAGGACGTGGACATGACTCACGGAACACCGTGCACACTGCATCCACTCCAACGAATCATCACCAAGACGAGCACTTGGACACGACGACGACTCACAGACGCAAAGACAACTGACCGTGCAAACTCGCACGACTCCTTGACTCATCCGACTCCCCCGGACGATGATCTTGATGAGCTCCAGCACCACACACTGGCACCACCTCTCCCATCAACGATCTCTTTCCGCCGTCTTCCCGACGACAGTCTGCGGTCTCCCTCCATGTCGCTCCATAGAACGACGGTTGCTTGATCCTCTGCGTCGCTGCATCACCCAGCAACTTCATCGCCCGCCCTTCCTCGTCGCCGCACCACCCAGCAACTATATCGCCCGCCCCGAGGCGCTAGTCGGGTCGCTACCCCGGGGCAAGCACTCGACTCTTGAACCTTGCTCTGATACCAATTGTTGGACTTCAGCCCTTAGGATCGATCATATCAAATCACGATGAACACACAGACGAAAAAACTTTTGCCAAAGGCACCTGTCGTGCCTTGTTCTTTTTTCTTTATTTCTCCTTTGTCTCACGATGTTACAAAAGCTACGCCCTGCCTGCATATATATATAGATGCAGACCAACCATACCAACACGTACTCTATACTACTTGGATCAGGACTCCTAGCCCAAGCTGATTACTACTAAACCTATGACACGCAATTGACCAAATACAATTCCTAGACGAACCATGACACCTAGACCAGACTTGTAACCGGACTCAACTCTAACTGCTTAAACCAACTACTCCTGCATATACACGTATACTACCAGGACAACAACTAAACTAAGACAAGATTATTCTAACAATCACCGCTCACCACCGCCTCATGATGGCCACGCCAACGCCACGCCTGTCACCGGCCCGCCCAGGCCCAGATGGGGCCCGAAGGGCCCAGATCTGGGTTGGGCGGGCGCCGCCAGCCCGCGCCATCGCGCAGCCCCGCCGCCGACGGCGCCGCCGCCGCCCAGAACTCGCCCCTGCCGCAGCACAGGAAACCCCGCCGCCGCACAGGACCGCCGCCGCCTGAAGACACCGCCCGGAGCGCTCCGTCCCGCGCCGGAGAAACCCTAGACGTGTAAGGGCCGGGGGCCGCCGCCGCCAACGTCGCCCGGGCCAGGCCCGCGGCGGGCGCCAGCGCCGGCGGCAGGGAGGAGGGGGAGGGCTTGCGGGGAAGGAGGGGAGGCGCGGCTGGCCGCCCGCGGGGGCGGCGCAGTCGCGGTTGGCGTATCCAAGTCAAGTTTTTTTAACAGTCTATCAAATGTTTTTGAGTAAAACAAATGATTCATTGTCATTAAACTCTGTGTATGATTTGGACTTCTACATATCACTGGTTTATTTCGGGATTTGGTCATTGTTGCGTGTGACTTACAAGTATCAATCAAGCCATATTCAGAGAGGACTCTTTGCTAGTCGCACCTGGGCTGGAAGTACTCGGATTGGGCCTAGCCAACAATGACTTGACGTATCTATTGGCAGCTTGAAAGCAAGAAGGGCGATGCACTGCAGATAGAAAAGTAACTCAAGAAGCTCTTGGAGGCCCCAAAAAAGAAGGAGACATTTTTCAAGTAGCAGAGCAAACATGCTTGATAAAACCACAAACATGATTCTCTTAACAAGAACTTGACCGGTTGCGGTCAAAAGAGTTCCCAAAACCTTCCATTTCTATGAGTAATTTGTCAAAATGAAACATGCAAAGACAAAATGGATAATAATAGGTCACGAGGTTAGCGGCACACGAGAAGGTGGAAGATATATATGGGCAACCTCCATTATTTGGTACACCATGTTCCCACACGGTTGGTTAGCTGGCACTATATCCCAGATAAAAGAGTGGAATTGTGATGACCTAATAGCAGGTAGTCATAAACTAGCTAGTACAATAAGAACTGAGGTGCCCCGACATGTGGGAATGTTATTGGGAAAAAACATGTTAACTTATGTGAAACAAATAGTGCGAAGAAAATAGATGAATATTTACCTAATGCCTATTTCTAATGAATGTGACTTACGAGCAACAACACAACAGTCCATCTGTCTGCTGCTTTTCCCTCCCAATGAGGTTTGAAATATGAAACATTTGAATTACAATCCACTTCCCGCTCTCCTATCTAGCCCAACTTAACAAGTGGAACCATCGATCCCTGGACGATTTTTGGAAAACTAGTCCCACAACTGGAGTAAAATTAACGTGCTGACAGGTAGCATAATAAGAAAACAGGACAGTTTGCATTCCCATTTTTTTCTCCAAAATTACCAGGCAACAATTTTTTTTCTTTCTAAATTTTCATTTGCAAACACACAATTTTCTAAATGTGCCGTTATCGACAGAACAGTTTTTTCTTAAAGTTGCCATTGGACCATGCCAATTTCTATAATGCATGTGTCTTTTGGCATTGTACCATGGCAACTTAAAAATATATCACCATGGAAACTTAAATCACATGCTATTTAGTACTTTAGAGCATTACATTTTTATGTTTTGAAGCATACTCATCCGTTCCATAATTTGAACTAAGACCACGACAAGAATTATGGAATGGAGGGAGTATCAATTTTGCTATTTATGGCACGGCAATTATATTGTTTAGCGACAACTTTTTCACTTTACTACATTTTTCAATTTTGCCTGATTTTTAGCGACAACTTTATAACTTCAGTGCCATGGCAACTTGACATCTATTGCCATAGTACTTAAATTATACAGCCATGTTAACTTAACATACGTTGCCTTGAACTGGACCATGGCAACTTCGTGTAATTTTATTCTAGACTACTATGCGATGTTTGCCGTGTAGGTTATTTATTCCGTCCTGGACCATGTCAAATTCATGTAGTGTTCTACTTCTTTAATTACTATGCGAATTTGTCATATACAAATTCTCATTTTTTTTCTGTGGTGGACCATCGCAAATTCATGTAGAGTTCTTATTTTTTTTAATTACTATGCGAATTTTTCATATAGAAATTCTCATTCTGGCTTGGCACATGCTGGTCGCAGGAACAATGCAAATAAGAGGCGTGGCTGGTAATATTCTGACTTTGCCTAAATAGTGCAAGCGGAAGAGAATGAGAGTGCGGAGAGAGCAAAGTTACTGTCTCTGCATGTGTGCAGAGTTGTAGTGGGAGTTCGATCTTATAACAAACAACAACAACAACAAAGCCTGTAGTCCCAAACAAATTGGGGTAGGCTAGAGTCTGTTTAGATGATGAACTTGAGTTTAGATGATGAATTTCAATGATGATGTTCGGCGGCCGAGGAGAGGATCACAGTTTGGCCGCATACACATCAATCATGATAGAGCGGAGGGTCATGCGAAGATCATGAGAGACTACTTTGACCCAAAGCCAACCTACCCGAAGAAGTACTTTCGCCGGCGCTTTCGGATGCACACAAGTCTTTTGCGGCCTCCTCACTGTGCCGTCGCGGCCACCACGGCCTCCTCGCCACGCCGCGCACCTCCATAAACCGACACACGGCCCGGAGCATCACGCAGCCTCCGGCGAACTCCGCAAACGCCGGCACGCCTCCGACAAGGAGAACGACGCCCAAGATGAACTAGCTCATGATACCAATTGTTGGCGCCGCCTCGCGCGACTCCGCTCTTCTTCTACCTCTTGCCTCACTCAGAAAGAAACTCCACACACACCCACACACACATGCACCAAGGAAGAACACACAAGCTTTGCCAAGAGGCTCCCTTGGTGATCACACCGTGGCTACATTGTTTCTCCAGCCCTCATGACCTCTTTTCATTGCTCAATGTGACATATATATACACAAGAGGGCACACAGCCAGCCATCACGTCCGGCCATCACGCACGCACTAACCGGCCAGCACATCCAGCCACTATTCCAATTAACTCCATGCATGATCACTAACTACATGCACGTAATGCCATCCACTCCTATCCATGCGCCACCAACACACGGCCAAGAGCCCCCGGCTTGGACTCATTCCATGCAAACTACGACTCATCTATGCACTAACTAACTAACCGAATCACCTGACGTGATTTACTCCAATAAAAAGTACGCGGCAGCTCACAGAGAAAGCGTTGTTGACTCACTCGGGCGGCATCTCTTGTGTTTTTTGACTCGACAGAATGTACATGCTTATCTGCACGACGGAGACGGCGGAACTTTCTGAGCGCTTCGCTTAGGCATGTGACCTTTCTATTCTTTGCTACCTTTTGCTTTTGTTTTTGGGATTGCTAAGTCTCAACTGAGACTTTGTTATGTCTCAATCGATACAATATTTCTTTGATCTTGCATAGAGGTTATACAATTAATTTTTTCTGTTTTTCATTTTTCTTCTTATACACTATGTCATTTTTTTGCGAGAATATACACTCTGTCACTTGATTGAGACTTGGTTAAGCTCCAATCGACTGAGACCTAGCCACACTCTTTGTTTTTTTCTTCCCTTCTGCCAATTCAAAAGAAGTCGAGGCCACCGTCACATGTCTCTTCCCTTGCTACAAGGAACAACTCACACATATATAACTACATTTGTTAATGATATTCTTCCTGAAAAACATTTTATGTTGAAATAGTGATATCTAGTCATGTTCTGTTTAAAAAGGAGAACCCGAATCTCATACAGTAAATCTCGACCTATATTAAATATTAATTCCAATTTCACTCCTATATATTTTAGTTGTGACATAACATATCCGATTTAAGAAGTGTATCTTCCTTTGGGTCAATTTTAAAAATTGCTATCCCTTTTAATTTGTTTTGGACCTGGATACCTGTTGTCCGATCGCCAGGGAGCTCCTCCCATCAAATGATTCGATCTCCAGGAGTAGCAGCTCCCAGCGACTGTTTTCTCGTGGTTAGCCAGGGAGCAGGTTGCTGAGTTTACTTTTCTTTAATCTGCCATGCAAACATTAAAACTGCCATCCTCTAGATAAAAAATGCCATTAACAAAAAAATGCATAAAATTATAAATTTATAAAAATGCCATGCCCAGAACAAAAATGCAAAGTGATGCGCTACTTTACAAAATTGTCATCTCTCTAGATAAAAGTTTGTTGTTTGGATAAGCACCAAAATAAAACTGCAATGCCATTAAAAATAAAAATGTCACCCTCTCAACATTAAAAATGTCATCCTTTTTATAATAAAATTTCATCCTCTCCATAATAAAAATGCCATCACATTATTTATAAAAATGCCATGTGCTTAGTAATAAAACTGCCATGGCATTAAAAATAAAAATGTAATCGTCCCGATGATGAAAATTCCATTCTCTGAATAATAAAAACTGTTATCCTATTAAAAATGCCATGTAAATAGTAATAAAAATGTCATGCAATAAATAATAAACTGCCGTCCTCTTAAAAACAAAAATTGCATACAATCCTCCCTACAAACAAGTTGGGAACCCTAGCGTGGTTCCATCATTGCATCGCAATTCTTCCAGATGATCGAGGGACCGTTAATGGGTTTGCTGGATAATATCTCTCAATCCATGGCAAGCGATCCAGTTTTGTAATTTTGGTGGCTACGGAGGCTTCTGGCGGCAGAACTCCTGATCTATTCTGCTCCCCGAAGTTTTTAGTGTATATGGATATATATATATATAGGAGGAAGAAGTACGTCGGTGGATATCCGGGCTGTCCACGAGGCAGGGGGCGCGCTCACCCCCCACCCTCGTGGGCAGCCCGGGACTCTTCTGGTCCATCTCCGATACTCCGTGGGCTTCTTCTGGTCCAAAAATAAGTTTCGTGAAGTTTCAGGTCAATTGGACTCCGTTTGATTTTCCTTTTCTGCGATACTCTAAAATAAGGAAAAAAAACATAAACTGGGACTGGGCTCTAGGTTAATAGGTTAGTCCCAAAAATCATATAAAATAGCATATAAATGCATATAAAACATCCAAGGTTGCATGATCTCTAGATAGCTAGTCGTTTGTGTAAATAATACTTACTTACAAGCTATCCAAAAAAATTGTAGACTCGTTGTCGATGCCTTCTATTCATATTATGTATGACAAAAAATATATCATGTAGAATGCACACCATTCAAGAATTTCCTCAAGACCAAGGTGGTTACCAAGACATTTTGTTGCCATAAATATCCATTATTTATCTTTTAGGAAAAAACTAATTTCTGTGGTGAACCTAGGTACTAGGATGGACGTCGTGGTTTGACATTATCACTTGTGGAGAACTCGAGAAAAGTGAGCATGGTGACATTTCATTTTTCATTCATCGGTCCGACCTTCCATAGCAAATAAAGTGAAAGAGATGATGCGTCGGAAAACATAAGCTTGGAAGGTTAGTTCCGTTTGAGTTAGCTTAAAGGTGTGATAATTCGGTGGGATCAACTTCTTCTAAAAGATGCAAATTAGTAGATTATGTCTCTCACAAGAAGATATTGTCTTAGTAGATCCAACATTTTCCAAAAAGTAGTACGAAATAAGATTTGCTAACTCATACAGCTGCAAAACCGAAAACATAGGCTCGTTTCCTCGACAAAGATAACTATCCTTGTTTTTTTTTTTGCGGGAAAAACTTTCAATCTATTCATCTTCAATCATGGTAGTACAACGAACACTAGAAATAATAAAAATTACATCCAGATCCGTAGACCACCTAGCGACGACTACAAGCACTGAAGCGAGCCGAAGGCGCGCCGCTGTCATCGCCCCTCCATCGCCGGAGCCGGGCAAACCTTGTTGTAGTAGACAGTCGGGAAGTCGTCGTGCTAAGGCCCCGTAGAACCAACGCACCAGAATAGCAACCGCCGCGGATGAAGTGTATAGATCAAAAGGATCCAATCTGAAAACACACGAATGAAGACGAACCACGAACAGATCCGAGCAAATCCACCAAAGGCAGATCCGCCGGAGACACAACTCCACACGCCCACCAACGATGCAAGACGCATCACCGGAACGGGGGCTAGGCGGGGAGACCTTTATTCCATCTTCAGGGAGCCGCCACCGTCTCGTCTTCCTGAGCAGGACACAAACCCTAACAAAGCTCGAAAAAAGATCTAAAAACGAAGCCCTCCCACCGGCAAGGGCCGAGATCCACTCCGCCTCCATGGCCATAGGGCCACCGTAGACGGGATGGACCGGCGCTGGCGCCGGCGCCGGTGGGAGACAGAAAGCTAGGGTTTTTGGAGGCGGCGGCCTTAGCCACGGGTTGAGGCCGTCTTCTGATAACTATCCTTCTTGATAAAAAAGATCGCCATGTGTTTATGGTTAGGCTTGATGAGAAAATTCCAATGCTTCCTACGAAAAACAGAGGAAACCGAACGTCTCCTTCCACTGAAAGCGTATCGCCAGAAATCCTGAAATAAATCCAAGAATAATGCGAGCACCAGGATTTAAACCCTAGTGGGTTGGGGATACCACTGTCCACCTAACCAACTCAACCACAGGTTGATTCGCCTCTCTGGCTGTCTCTGTCTCTCTCTATCACTTTAAAAACAGAGGAAACCCCGCTAATATGACCCAATGATCAAGTTAACGGATGGATAGAGTATCGGGTACCAAGGGCGTGTGAACCATGAACTAAGGACTCACAGACTATTTAAGATGACTAGAAATGTCAGGCACGCTTCCATGCGCTGTTGGTGTTGTTCGGATCTCATATATTTTTTGTTATTTGGTTTTGACACAGAGAAGAGGTGGTGGACTATATGTTTTTTAAAATGTTGAGGTTGGGTGGGCCTTTTTGGAAGGAGTGATCTCGTGTTATGTCCCAATCAACCCACATGTACGTCAGAACGTTTCTTGCGCTGGTTGTTGCATGTATTATACTGATGCTATAGTGTCGCATGTTGTCTCTTCTTTTTTGCCACGTGGTAAGAGGTTGCGCGCGGATTGGTGTGCTTTTATAGCTAGGCTGGTTGATGCCGATTAATTTAAGAAATCATTTACCTGGCCGAAATCACAAACCAAATCCAAAACCGGTCACCTCAGTAAAATTAGAGAGATCATTAATAAATTGCTGACACAATCGAAATTGTGAACCAAATTCAAAACTGAACACCTTAGTTGAATGAGAGAGCTTTAAAATTAGAAAGCATAGCGAATTTAAAATTGAGAAATTGTTCACCCAGGGAAAATTATTAACCAAATGCAAAATTTGACACCTCAATCAATTGAGAGAGCTCCTTAAGAAACTATTGACCTAGTCAAAATCATGAACCAACTCCAAAATTAAACACCTCAATTGAATGATAGCTACAAAATTAGGTAGCATCGTAAATTTGAAGATTCCAGGCAAGGATGAACGTGTGAATCATGGCATCCTAATCAATGTGTCCAAACTTCATGTTCCCTTATGGTGGGCATCGAGAAATAAGAGATCCAGTCACTCCCAGGCTCTCTCAGGATTTAGCAACTCTCGACCGTCGGATCGTTTCGCTTGATGCGTTTGGGACCGTCGGATCGAGCCCTCAGTCGCCCCCAGCCGCCGGATTGAACTGAAAACACTGTTGCAATGAATAGTTTGCTTCCCAGCTAAAATATCTTGTGCCACCGCCGTTATTACAGTGCCCCGCCGAGGGCGTTTTCGTCTTTTCACATGTTGGCCCATGACGCGTTGATCCCTGGTTGGCCCGTCAATGGATGAGACGAGGGAGGGCGTCTGCCTCGCCTCTTCATCCTCCCAGTCGCCCCAACCATCCCCGCACTCGCCGCTGCCGCCACCCTTCATCCCCCGTGCTCCGCCTCGTCCCCTCCCCTCCCGTCGCCCGAATCACATGCCCGCTGGTCGGGCCGCGGTGGCCGGATTCTAAGACGGCCGAGCGGCGACCATTCCCGTGAGGCCCGGCGGCGAGCAGCGCACGCCGAGGGGTGGAAGGGCGCTCTGGATCCGGGCGCGATGGCGGCCATGGCCGAGCTCGAGCCTAGGCGTGTGAGTGCGTTGGTGAGCACGGCGGTGGTCGGGGCCGAGCTCTGAGCACGGCGGCGGCCATGGCCTCGTCCTCCCGCATCACAGCCTCGCTAGCCCCAGCCCTCTCCCCGACCTCTCCCTCCACCAGACCTCTCCGCCCCGCCCACTTCGCCGCCACCAACGCCCCGCAGACCTCGCCGCCGCCGACGCCCCTCAGACCTCGCTAGCGTGGACCTCTCTCCTCGTCTCCCTCGCACCACGCCGCCCGCAGCCTCCCCCTCTCGTCATCAGAAGGGAAGGGAAGGGAAGAGAAGAGGGAGAGTGAGCAGGGCAGGCGGCGGCCAAGGTGCTCATAGATTCACCGGCGATGTCGTCCGACCTTGGCCTCCGAGTGCTTGTGCTCTGCCTGCTCCGGGCCCACGCAATGGCCTGCTCGGGATGCCACCCCCCCCTGCTCCAACCCTAATCCCCTCCCCTCCCCTCCCCTCACGATGTTGCTGCTTTTGGTCACGCTGGTGCACGCACGCGTCCCTGCTCCTTTGGTGGACAAGGTCGGTTCCGATCTGGATGAGCAGCAACTGCTGCAGGTGGACGAGGCCCGATCCCTCATGGCTCGTCCCTCCTCCTACTCCCCCTGAACGTGGTGAGCTCCACCCCCTCTTCGTACCCCTGCACATCTATCTTATCTAGCCAATTTGATTGCAATTTATCAGAAAGTGCCAAGCAGCAGGGCTCGAACATCCGCTAAACATCTATTTGGCATTTCTGCTTCTCTTATTGTTATACCTGAATGCTTATTGCCTTCCAGCTCTATGTTTCATGTGCCAATGGCCACTGGTGTTAATTGTTTGGTCAGTGTGCGCTTTAATTTTCATAAATCGCGAAAACAATATATGTTTACCTTTTTTGGATTTTGTATCCTATCAGCATAAGGGATAATATTTGTCATCTGCTCTCGTATTCTGATATACTTCCTATGTTAGTTTGCACTTCCTCCAGTCAAAGTGTTTAATGTATGCTTGGCTGCATGTTACTTGTTTTGAACGTAGATGAATGGCTGCAAGGCGTAGTAGCAGTAGGTCGGTTCAGTCCTAGCCTTGGATCTAGCACCATTCATCCAAAGTAGTTTTTTGTTGTCTTCCTGGTTCTATTTCTCTGTCAAGAAAGGGACAAACTTTTGTTTCTATCCAGGAGGAGCTTGGATCTAGCTACATCCTTGGAAGGATATATTTCTGTCCTATGTTCTTTGGTTGGTATTTCTTTTTTCCTATCCTAGAGTGTAAAACACGAGTCTCGAGTCTGTGCTATGATGGTTAGTGTGGCTCTTGCCAATTGTTTTTTGGATAAACTAAGTGGATCTGGTCCAAGATTAAGGGTAAAATAATTTTAGAGATCTCAGGTTTGGTGTAATTGCAGACTCCACTATTTAGCCTTAGGTTAATGTTGGTGGGTGGTACCAAATTAGGTACACACTTGTGGCATGTTATATGGTCTAGGTAGGTTCTAAGGAAGGGGATTGTTGGACAGATGGTTGTGGAAGCTTGCTCTTACAATTAGGTTTACTTCATGTGTCTTGTTGTATGCTGGTGCCCCATTATGGCTTCAGGATGAATCTTCTTTTCATATTGGCCTACATTATACGCTGGCGCGGTGGCGCCCCATTATGGCTTCAAGATGTGGATGCTTTCTTAGGATCAAATTTACTTCCAACTTTGTCTTGGCCTTTTCCTGAATCTTCTTCAATTGTTCATTGCAACGTGGGATATACCGTGTCTCTCTTCCAATGCAACCTGCAAATTTTTTTAGGAAAATTATTCTAATACTCTTTTTTCCATTTCTAATACTCTTTTTAGGCCCACATATGCTGGTTTCCAATACTCTTTTTTCCTTCTTTTCGTGTTCAAGGAAAAAAAATCGAGTGCTGGAGTGAATCATCTAATTCAGGGACGAAACACAAATCAGATTGTGCTTATGCCGCTACCTCCTACGTCTACAACAGTACAATTTCAGGTCTGTATATATGGACCAACCTGTTATTTGTACCATGTCACTGATTCATATTGGTTGTTAGAATTTAGTTGCTTGTCAAATGTTCATTGTATTAAGAAGTATGATGTAGCGTCTGTATCCAATGCAACTTGGCTATAGTTTATCCAAAGTAGATGTCTATTACTCTGGTTGATTTGAGACGGTGATATGGTTTTGGGGGTCCATGTGCACCTGAGCTTAGCTACTTTCTCTATTTTTCTTGTTCTGGGAACTCCGTGTACACTGTATAAAATTAGTCTACAACATAATCAAATTAACCATCTCATAGCTGCACAATTTTCTTACCGGTCTTGGTAATAGGGGCCCACGAGGTACTTCTGTAAAGTACATACAAAGATGTACTATATATGTGCAAAGTATCAATTCAGTACACCGAATCCTATGACTTGTACCTCTAATTGAGGAGGGGGGAATGTCAAAGCAGTTAAAATAATCCTAAACAATCTGGAAACATATAGCTTTGAATAGACATATATTATTTTGCTGAAGAGTTCAGTCCATGCATGTTTTGCCATCTAATTTTGTGTTTTGGGTTGTATGTCATTGATACTTTTAAGTCCTATGATGATTATAAAAACACCTCGCCCTGCTATTTTGTTATATTAGATGCTCTCCTGCTTTGGCTAAATCAGATAGAGGCTTTAAGCATATTCAATTTAGATAATGACAGTCTTAAGTTGGATAAATGAAATAACAAGAGTCCAGACTAATGTGGAACAATTGGTCAAAATATAAAAGTTTGGTTCCTATCAGTTTAGTTAGTGGCCTATATGAATCTTATTTGGACCACAATATTTTTGTACGGTTATTGATTTGCTAGCGTATATTCTAAACTTAATTTTGTTAGCTCCTATCTGGTGTTCTTTCTTATAATATCTTTTTATACGTCGCAAGCTTACTCTATCACGAGAGTTTCTCCATGTTTATGAAGAAAAGATTTTCGTTCAGAGCACCTTCGGTATAAGAATTTGTTTTATAATTCTTGTTGGTCAGTCACAAAGCATTAATTTTGGTTTGCTTTATAATTTTTTCAGGAGTAATGGGAAATTATGAGCTCCTACTTGTTTTTATGCCAGCTCTATGTCGTAGTTAGCTGCGACCCTCTTCCCCGCGTGTTCGTGATAATCAGTTAACTTCCAGAGGGAATTGTGATTGTGATTAGTATCTTTAAGATCGACGGGGAACTCTTGATCAACATTTTGTGAGCAGACTAAGAAGTGACCTAATATTGGTATGCAGATCACAGTCATGCCAATTTCAGTATTGTCTATATTGATCACGGTGAAACTACATCTGCTATTCTAGATTCAAGTTGAGTCTTGACCTCTACATATATGTACTTGCTTTTCCTCTCCATAGGTTTCTAGCACTCTGAATGTATCCTATTGGCACATAATTACATCAATTTTCCTTGCAAATCAACTTAGAAATCCATTGCCCCCTGTACAAAATCAACTTTGAATGGATCATGGCCACGCATAACTTCAGTTTTGGCTGGGTTTTGGAACTGACAAACATCCGTTGTATATGTGTATTCAGGTTAAGAAAAGATATGGTATTCAAACTATTCTGATTTCTCTATTAAATCGAAGATGACAATGACATCGACGAAGGTCTGTATGCTCCTGTTGTCAAGTCTGCTTGATTTTCTTCTTCTAATTTTAGCTAGCTCTGCCTGGTGAAAGCATTCTTCCATGCTAAGTAGCCAGTCATTTTGCATTTAGTTTTGTCGTAATATTAATTCAGGTTCTACAGTTTGCTAGGTCATGTTTTTTATTTACTTAAGTTCCCATCTAATTGACTGAATTAGTCACGTATGGGAGAGCAGTCTGAAAGTTATAATAGGGTATGCAATAATAGTGTGATTTATGTTGCTGGAAGTACTGCCAATGCTTTTGTCATTTTTCAGGTTTGCTCTCGGTTCTGTTGGCAAGGGATCTTTGGTCATGCATCCATTGTAGAATGGCAATAGTTGAGCATCAAGGGACAACCGAAATTACTATGATGATATTTCAGGTAGTAATTACTCGAACATAAACTTTTCCCGTTCTTCTTTTTTTCTCCTTTATTTTGGTATGATGATGTGTTGATGCCCCCTGTCATGTAATTATTCCAAGATAGCCTGACTGTAATATTTCTGGGAGAAATATTATTATGAATAGAGAAAGCTTTATTTCAGGCATCTTAATATTTCATATCGTCCTAATATTACAGTCAGGCTATCTTGGATGAAAGACATAGTTCGTGTGAATCATGACCTTCTATGCAATATTTCTTTCTGTGTAATCATTCATGTGTGTATATGTGGGTATGTTTGTTGGTATCTACTCACTATATTATATACCGTGTTATTCAGACATCCCGGGCCCTGTGGGGAGATCAGAGGCTGGCAGTGCATGCAACAGGGCATGTTAATCAGGCAAATTATCATTCAAAGACTGGGTCTATGATGCTTGGGGCGAAGGTCCTATTTCTCTCATTCCTCCCTTCCAACCCTCAACATTCTGGATCATGGATGTAAGCTGTGCACAGTCACATTTTTTTGGTAAATGCATATGAGCAATGAACTTGGGAGCATTTTTATTCTGGTGTTAGTTTGCTTGATCTAAATATATGATGTATTGATCTGTACGCTGATGAACAATTTGGCTGATGCATATTGTTCCTTAGCTGATCCGTCTGACCACTACAGTCATGTGGCTTGATTGGCTTTGTGACTTGATTACATATTGTGGTTCGACCAGATTGGCTTGTGAGATGCGATATTATGCAGGGTAGTCCTATTTTTATTTCAAAAGCTCAGTATTTTTTTACAATGGATAGCACAACTTAGGCACGCTTCACTTCTTTGCCAACCTGTTCCCAGAATCTTTATTTTAGTTCCTTCCTGCATCAGATCTTTTTTATCTTTAGGCTGAATGATAGAGTGGAGATGTTAAACTCCTTCATGCTTAGAACATGGTGATAAGGAGAACATCTTTTTTTAGTTATGATTTATTTGAGATGTTTAAACAATGATTGCTACTTTCAAATAGATTTGATATGTTTCTCTGAAGTTTCATTCATTTCATGTGTGTTCAGGTATATATACTAGAAGTTATTATGGCTCACTTACATTTATATCACGTCGACACAGCGGACCAGCTGGTTAGAATTCTGTATATTTTTCTTCACCTCGTGAGAGGCACATCTTTCAACCAAGAATGTCATCAGCGACTATCCTGAGGACATGGTCAGAATACAATCTCAACACTTGCATTTTCATCTCCTTCTACCTTTTTTGTGTTTGAGGTGTTAGAAATTGTGGGAAACAGTTCTGGATTGTGTGTGTATGGTAGTTTGCAAGTGAATTTGCGACTATTTTGGATATGGTCCCCAATTGAGGTTAATTTGAAATTGTGGATGCACACATGGTTTGTGTTCTTTATCATGGGGTATCTGTTCTTTTGCACATAGGTAGAAAGTGCTTGGTGGGTTTTTTTCTTTTAGTTCAATTGGCATGGCCTACTGATGTGTGTGCTGGTCCTGCATGTCCTGTGTCATGCCAGTGGCGTCAGTTTGTGAGGATTGTTTGATAGAACATGCTCGTCATAGTGTGTTGTCAGGAAGGTGTGGATGCAATAAGACATGTGCCCTTTAGTTTAGTCTCGTTTTTTCTGGTACATTTGAATTAGTCTATTAGTCTGTGTCCATGTATTCTTTTGTTTTTGGTTGGCACTTTCAGGTTTGTTTGCCGAGAGACAGAGAGTTGTTTGTCCATTCACACATGATAAACAGAGGGTTGGATTTTTTTGTATTGGATTGATGCTTGTGAAAGAGTGTGGAAAGGATAGGATGTTTATTGGGTTCTTTTGTTGGATTTGGTCTCCCTATGGTGCCACTGTTGGTCTGGTTTGGTTAATCCTTGCTTATTCATTTATCTTAGGGATTGGATCGCTCACATGGTTTGTTAGGAAGTAAATGGAGGTTGTACACCTATTGTGGTTGCAGTTCTGTTAATCAAAGTGCTGTTTAGCGGGGTTTTTGTCTGGTGCTAACTTTTTGGTAGGAATTTCACTTCTGCCCTGAAAAAGCAACCTGCAAATGTCCAACTGATAATAGTTCCAATGTGCATTTTCTTTCTCAGACCATGAAACCTCTTACAACAGCGACAATGTGAGAGATAATCGTAAAAATAAACAGAAATACCGGGTGAATCATGTATGTTCATACTATGGCAGTTATCTTCAGTCAGTGAGCGAGAATGGGCCTGAGCTGCAATCCTCGCTTTTCTCTATTCCTTTTGTGAAATTTCATTCATGGTGAAAATGTTCTCTCTTAATACTGTTGTTGCATCACCGTCTGAGATAAGTTACTCCCGTTGTACATACGCATCCATCCTTTTCCTGCTCAAGTATCAAGTGGATGATATGTTGCTCTCACCTACATCATCTTTTCTTGCAGGCACCTTCTTCTTTCAGCTGCAATATTTATTTGGATCTCTCGGTTGTGAAGTGCCATCTTTTCTATTTATACTCTGCAGGCACAATGTTACAGATTTATTTTCAATCTCAATATGCCATCTATCCGAATTTTGTAGTGCCTAATATCATGAGCTAATGCTAATATTATTTATAGAGCATTCATATTATCATGATGACACCTGTCAAGTATTGTCCACTACTAATTGCGCTGGCTTCGCCTCAGAACGTGGAAAGAGGAAGTAGAGTTATCAGTAGTGATCAGCTATAACGTACCGTAGATATCGATGTTTCCAGAGCATCGTTTCCAATTGTCTGTTATCTCATTGTGTTTATGAGCAGATACAACATCTCATGTAACACTTATTCTTACAGTTCCTGATATGAACTACTTGGCATTATTTTATATAATTTATGTCTTTATGTTTTGTACCACTCGATACAAATTAGTTGTCCTTGGCAAACATTTGGCTTGCTTTTGGTACAAATTTTTTCTTTATTATCTATAGTGAAATTGCGGTTATTCTTGGTAACAACTACACTTTGCTTTTGGTATATATTTAATCTGTATGCCCTATATTCAATTCAGTCATCATGGGCAGCAACTATACCTTGCTCTTGATATATCTTTGTAGTTTTTGTGATATATACTGAACACATTTATTGTGAGGTTATTTTAATTCCTTTGGATGTTCCGAACGCATTGTTATATTGAGGTTTTAGTCGCTGGGTCACCGTGCTGAGCCAAACAACAGCATTGCCTCCTTGACCAAAACATTTGGATCGGCACCCTCGCGCCAAGGCGCGATCCCGATCTAGTTAGTAGTATTACTCAATGTAGGTCTGTGGTGACGAACAAAGAGCAGCCCATGTGGCCCATTAATTGTGCCCACGCCGATAGTCATGTGGAGTACATAACTGTAGTAAGAACCTTCTCAAAACAAAAGTAGTAAGAAACAGCAACACATGACATGTGGTTTAGTTCCACTTCACGCAGTGGCGGAGACAGAGCCCGACCACCTCGGGCACTTGCCCGGGCTCACCTAGTATCGTGTGGTAGCCACTCGACAAACCCATGAACATTTTGCCCAAGACTTGACTTGGCAAACATTGAGGACACACGCACTCTTCAGTTGTCCCGTCTTCGCCGAGTATGGTACCAAAGGTACTTGACAAACACAACGTGTCATGTGGCAAGCGTCGTATCCGTTGGCTGGCCGTCAACCTACTTTATTTTGCCTAGGACCTCATTTTGACACTCAAAGACCTTGCCAAGTATCTGGGGGAAGGAACTCGATGAATCTCTCTTAGTCGAAAGCTGGGTATGCCGAAGTTTGGTGAGATTGGATTATCTACTATAGGGTGCTCCTAAACCCTCCATGGACAGTAAATTAAGAAGAAAAAACACAAAACTAAAATATCTGAAATTTTGGGACATCAAACATTATCAAAAGTTTTAGCTTCTTGCAAATTTTTGTCCACAAATAACATTCGAGGAGCACTCACTAAACATAACCAAATTAGTGTTCAAAGTTCCATGCACTTTTGAGCCGTTTTTTTGTGAGGGCTCCATGAATGTTATTTGCTCATGAAATTTAGCAAAAAGCTAAAACATTTGATCTTGTTGCAAAAAAAACAGTGTTTTTCTAAATTTTTTCTTAATTTACTGTTCATGTGGGTACACCTACACCAGGGAGTAGCTATTTTATATATTGTGTATTGGACGGTCGATTTTGATTTCCAAGTTATACATTTAGGCTCAAGCTTGCCCAGGCTTCACAAAAGTTCTGACTCCGCCACTGACCTCACGTAGGCAAGGAGGTGAGAGACCATTTTTATAAGCTTGAGCACATGTTGTGTTCTAAATACTAGAAACATACATAGCATTGAACCATGTACATACCGCGTACGTTTGCATGAGTATGCCAGTCTTAACTGAATCGGATTTAAATTGGATGTCCAACAACAAGTGTAGGTACGTATCACATGCACGACTTAAGACTGATGCAAATCTTAAATTTAAATTGGATGTCCAACAACAAAGAGGTGCGAGGTGGCTGAATGCTGAATGCTGACCGTCGCAGATTTGAGACGATAAAGATTAATTTTTTCGCGTTATGGTCAAGATCGCTTAAGCTGGAGAGACGAGATGCATGGACAATTGTTCATGTCGATGGACAGAACAACATATTGTTCCTAAAGATAGAGACAAATGTACAACCAAGAAAGGATGGGGTCATCTTATCCCATAGTTGATACCCCTTTTTTGCAGGAAGCGAGTACTAGAAACTCCTAGAGATGGTGGACCCGCAGGCAGAGGGAGGGGCCGAGGGGGGGGGGGGGGGTTGAGGTCGTTTTTATCTTGCAGAGGGTGAGGTGAGAGAATAAGATAGATGGAGCTTTTAGTTGTATGGAGTGTCCCGTGGTTTCCTTTTTATGTTGTCTAGCTATATATCCGAGCTTGTCGTTTTGGGACATTGTTGAATATGTGATGTTGTGGATCAACTTTCATGGGTGTTGCACTAATGTATCTTTGAATGTTGTGAATATCCGAGCTCCTCCCAAGTTGTGAATATCCGAGCTCCTCCCAAGTTCTTATTTTGTATTCCACTAATGTATCTTTGAATTGCTAGAGGAATTGCGGCCCCAAGCTAGCAATCGAGCCCAGTCATGGTCATCATCACTAATCTCATGAGTTCTACTTGACGTCGATGACGACACCTTCGCTATCTCTTCAGCATGCTCTTGAAGTCTCGATGACGTTGATTTGCAGGAGCAGATCACCATCTATACCTGTTGGCACCCTGTGGAGGATGGAAGAAATAAGGGCAGAATAAGGAGGTTTATCTCTCTCTCTCTCTCTCTCGCATATTCTTGATGACGGCCGTTCACAGGAGTCAATCACCAAGGACCTATTCGCGTCCTGTGGAGGATTATAGAGAACAGTAAGAGAGGGATGCCTGTGCATATGAATGATGGGGGTAAGGTTGTGGTCGCGGCTCATATGAGAGATGGGAAGTGGGCATCAACACACGAGGGAACATGTGATCATGCACCATTGTTTTTTGAACACAGTACAGACGCAAGCGCTCATATATACACGTATACACTCACCCCTATGAACGCACACACGCACACCCTACCCGTATGAGCACATTCGAGAGACTGGGCCGGCATATCATCTTGAGTACGAAGTCACCATAGGCGCCTCGTAGTCATCATGCACTCATTGTTAATTGTGCATGTAAGAGTATACCACATAGCACATGTGTCTCAACCTCCTAGCTGTCCATGGTTTAAACCGTATATATTTCACTAGTAGAAAAGGGGATTTTGGTCCAGGCCGGGTAAGCCCATTAGTCCCGGTTCAGTCCAGAACCGGGACCAATGGGTGCATTTATTCCGGTTCGTGCGGCTAAGGCATTAGTCCCGGTTCACCCGGGCCCTTTAGTCCCGGTTCGTGCCACGAACCGGGACTAAAGGGCCCGGGTGAACCGGGACTAATGCCTTAGTCCCGGTTGGTGTCACCAACCGGGACTAATGGGCTTTGAAGCATTAGTACCGGTTCATGGCATGAACCGGTACTAAAGGTCCCATTTTCAAACTCCCCCCCCCTCCCGTGGACCGCCTTTTCAGTTTTAGAAAAAACAAAACAAAATGATGGAAATGTCAAAAAAATTAAAATAAAATAAGTTTTCCATGTGATATGTGGTCTAGTTGTTGGGAAAATTTACAAATATGAATTTCGACTTTATTTACAAAATCTCTCTGGAATTTGTAAAATGGGCATAACTTTTGCATACGAACTCAGATTAAAAAGTTTTTTATATGAAAAATCATCTACTCGAAAAGTTACATCCAATGGAGACCGCTTACGGCCTGTTTGCAAATTTATAGAATCCTCAAATTCCAAAAGGAAAAAAAGTTATGCTCAAATTTCAGTTTTTTTAAATTTTCATTAAATCTGGTCAAACTACTTATTCAAGAAGTATTAGTGTTACTAAATAATTATTCAAGAATATTAGTGTTATTAAATAATTATTTCAGTTTTTTTGAATTTTGGTCAAATCTGGTCAAACTATGGTTAAACTGTGGTCAAACAATGGTCAACTACTTATTCAAGAAATATTAGTGTTACTAAAAAATTATTGTTTTTTAGAACAATAGTTTCAAAGTCAAACAGTGAAATGTGTGACTTCATGCTCAAGCTAAACTCCTGAGGTTAATAGGATTGACATCTTACTATTGTGAGGAAAACAACGAGTGCAGACTTGGAAACGAGGGAGAATAGAACCCGGAAGTTAAGCGTGCTCAGGCTGGGGGAGTGGGAGGATGGGTGACCGTCCGGGAAGTTAGATGATTTGGAATGATGAGGGGTGATTAGAGATTAAATTGAGCAGTGATGAGGGGTGATTAAAGATTAGAGGTTAAAATAATTCAGAAATTTGAAAATAAAAAAATTTCAAAAAAAATCAGAAAATTTCCTTTAGTACCGGTTGGTGTTACCAACCGGGACTAAAGGTGGACCGGCCACGTGGAGGGCCTTTAGTCCCGGTTCTGGTTTGAACCGGGACTAAAGGGTCAGGGCATTAGTACCGACCCTTTAGTCCCGGTTCAGGAACCGGGACTAAAGGCCTTAAACCGTGGGATAGATTCTATAGTCGGTTACCCCTTGTACAATTATGTGTGTTGTAACTTAGTTTAGCCTGAAACCATGTGTGGTGTGTGTGTGCTTGGATCCATCATTGCACAATTATGTACGACATCAATATTATACAATGTGATTTTCTTAACAGTTATCTTGGGTTAAAGTGTGCCTTCCATGAAGGGACTACACACTTATAAGCTATAGTACGTTGAGGGCCTCCTATATGTATACCAACCGAATATCCATAGTCATTTATATCATGGACACAATGAATATTCAACCAAAATGTGTGAATCACAGTCTCCAATCTCTTTCTTATAAATATACCACCTCATCTTCACCACAAGATAGCAAGCTAAATTGGTATTCACATGAACAAAGGGGAAGGTGAGAAAAACACAGAGAGATTAGATGAAGAGACATTCACATGGGAGTTGGAGACATCGGATAATTAGCAAACTATCTTGTGTTGGGTACTTAGCAATGCACTCAAACAAGTTTTACATAGGTCACGTGATACGTCCCCCCAAGTGCTAATGGACTGTCAACCTAGAGGGATGCCACAACCTGACTCACACGATGATCTATCAGTCCATTTGAGCTAGAAAGTTTGCTCACGGATGATAATCACAAGTATAAACTTTCTGGCTACATCATCGACCATCTGAGTATGCAAGCAACAACTCATTCTTGAAGATGCTCTTATAGTATCGTATTCTATATCACGGCCTCAATATCAAGTGTATGTACATCATAGTAGAAACAAGCATATTGTGGGAGTTGGTAACTTGTGTTGACGTTTGATTAGCACTCATAATCATGCTAGGCAAATGTATGCGAGTCCGACAAACACCTTCTAATAAATCAAAATGTCTTTCTAGTTGTTTTCCCTAAACAATATCACATGGCTCTTGTGTCGGGCAAGTGGTATTGAACTAAAGTGACTAGGTGAGACTTGGCCTATCATGCACACCTCCCTATTCCCTGCTCCATCCTCCCTCTTCGCCCCATCAACTGAATGTGATCGTCCACGGTTGTCAAAGTTGAGACATGATGTCAACGTTTATTTAGTCTTTCCTTTGAAAATATGCCAGCATTAGGGCATCTCCAACACCGATCCTCAAATCGTTTGCTACCATTCGTATAGGGTGGGGGGGGGGGGGATTTGCGGGCATCCGGACCGTTGTTATGCCCGCGTCCGACTACCCTCCCCCACCCAAAAACTATATATCCCTCGCCCGCGCATGCATGTTTCCACAAGAAAGGGGTCATCGCCACTACAAAGCACCAGTGCCACATTCATGCCAGCACAGAGCGACGCAACCTCTCACAACGTTCAGACATTGAAGCGGCGCGCCGACCGAGAGCATCGCCCTCGTCAGTTCTATGTGCAGGTGGCTACCCCACATTCAAACAATAGCGCCCGTCTGTCCGCCTACCTTGCATTAAACATGTGTGCCGTTGACTAGAAATGGCAAGCTGACACCATCTGTTCGCCCGTCTGCCGCCCACCATTAATCACTTCGCTGGTTGAACTGCCATCCTCCGCTCCCTTTCTCCTATCTGCACCACACCTGCCATGGCATCCTCAAGCTCGAAAGCCGTATGGGACATCCTCTCCTCCGAGCAGTAATAGGAGCTTGCCGCCATTGTAGCCGGCTGGCAAGTAGGCGGGCAGAAGGATGCCAGCACTACCGCCGGCCCAATGGCAGAGGCGGCCGACGACGAGCCGATGCCACCCTCCTCGAAGATCCATGCCTGCATCACAATCGGCACGGCCCATGCCCATTACACGGAAGTGGTGTTGGCCGAGTGGGAGGCCGCATTCCGGCAGCTGTAGGCCAACTAGGAGTACAATGTCCGTCTCTCGACGAGCACCGACACACAGAGGAGCAACTCATCGCCGGCACGGGCATCACGCCGAACGTGGACTTACCCGAGAGGAGGCGCTGCTCCAGTCCTATCGCACCGCTCATGAAATCTACCATGACCGTTGGCGGTACCGCCAACGTCAGGCAGAGTTAGAAGCCGCCTACAGGGACTTTGATCAGGCGGCACATGAGGTGTTCGGCGAGAGAGAGAGGACGAGGACGAAATCGCTAGATACGCCACGGTCCCGCCCCGCTGCCACGACAACGAAGTGGGCACGTCCGTGGGCGCCGCCGGCAACAAGGAAGAGTAGCACATGGGAGGTCACAGGCGTTTGTATCCTAGGTGGGCCACCGCTCCTCCCCTCCCGTTTAAACCAAGCTTGGAGGCTTCACCCTCGTCAGCCGATTAGCCGCAAGCAAGCTGTGGAGGCTGAGCTTCATTTTCCGGGGCTCATGACTGGCTGGAGATGGGGAACGGGTGCCGATAGTCATATAGACTAGGTTTAGATGAAAAGCATATGGTTTTATGTAAAAATTATCCTGGTATGAATGAATACCATCTGGTGCGTATAAATATGCATCAAATTTGTTAATGTGTATTATATTTCTTCCAAATCTAACCAGACATATGTGGATAGCTTTGGATGGTCGGCTCGGGCATCTTTGTCCGTGGACCTTTAGAGCATCTCTAGCAGATCCCGCAAAAATGTGTCGTATATAAACAGTATACATACCCCCATAAAATGAATTTGCGATACCGCAATGCATCAGACAGAACAGACTCCGTATATACCGTGAAAGTTTTTTTTTCTCTTTTTCTCCCTGCGCTTCTTCTTTCCCGGGATGCACGCATGGATGAAGTCAAACTCCGTCCAGCCAGAATGGTGCCGCTGCAGCCCGCCGCCTGCACTAGTAGAAAAATGGCCATTTGTCAAACATGGTTCTCGAACGGGGTGGGTAAAACAGATAATGCAATGCAGACTTGCTTTCACTATGATGAAAGTCTCTGATCTCCAAGACAGAACATTAACCTCTTAATTGACATTCATGATAAGAGGCTGGACTGATAAGATATTGCAATGCGGACTTGTTACAGAATTCTTTAATAAATGAGATGTTTTTTCATGTTGCTACCTTGTGGATACGTTTAATGACATGTTTTGAGTGTTTGACTATATCTAAACAGGATATTTAGGGTCATCGAAATGACATAGTTTAACAGAAAGTGGGTGTGCCAACTACCAGGATTATAAGCTCTTTCAGCTTTGTATTGCTATTAATTTTACATAATGCATGGTGGTTTTACAGATTTATGTTCTTCCCAGACAATACTTATATTCAATAAATCTACAATAAATGTTTGGTAATTAATTGTGTAAATTAATCTAGTTCCTTTTTGTATTTTTAATTTCTCACAAACTAAATCGATTCAGCCACAAAGCATAGACACACAACTACACAAGACAGTAGCAATATTTCTAGTGAACTGTCCCAGAGGTCTGACGAATATCAGCTTGGCACTTGTAGTGAAATACTTTAGCGGGAACTTATTTCTAGTGAACTATTTCAGTGGGAACTTATTTATAAAAACGGCAAGCTCAGTTTCTTCATGCCTAGTAGAAGTCACATAGTTAGTACGAAATTTTAATCAATGGCTGTTACAATTTTGATTATGTATCTTCTATTTTATCTTACCACAAGTTTGCTGCATGTAGCTATGCTATTGCATCTCGGAAATCCTACAGCCATATCCTCCAGTTCGCTGTATGTCTGGGTCAGCTCCACGGATGCTTGGTCTACTTCATTATGGCCTACTTGGATGGCTTCAACTTCTGGGCCAGTTCATTCTACTTCTGGGCATATTTCATCGGCGCAAACAGTTCATGGGTTGTGATACCAACGGTGATCGCCACAAGGAGCTGGAAGAAGATCTGCGCAGCCATTCATCAAAGCGAAAGGTGAAGACTAAGTAAAGCCTGCCATAGTCAGGGTTTGATTGCAACCAGGACACTGCACTATGGAAAATATTGTTTGTTTGCCACACTGAAATTGTTGTTTTATTACTATAAATCTGCTTGCACGACATTGTCTCAAACAACTATGTAATACTTGATGGTGTTTTTCCCTATCAAGGAGGTTGCTACTTGTTTGCATTAAATGAAAAGGTTGTGCGACAATGAAAGCCCTTCCTATGCAATATAATCTCTGTTTTAGTCTTTCTACTCAACTCAATAACCTTTCTTTTGCTTTCAGCAAACAGAATTTTGAAGCCAATTCTAGTGTGATGAATGATAATACTTGTGAAGGTGATGACTACCTTGGTTATTTTGTATATACTGTTTCTATTTCTCCCGTGAACCTTGTGCCTTTTTTTTCTTCTTGTTATTCGGTTCTCTGATTTAGCAATTCCTGTTATTCAGGTTGGACACCACCCTTGATGTGATAACAAGTTGAAATACCAAAAATCGTATCTATGGTTAGTTCAAAACGAGAGTTTTGTTTGGGAAAGCAGGAAAAGCCAAGTCGGAGCCCATGGAACGGCACGAGCTGCTGATGCCGACCAATGACGACAACACCACTATGTGCCTCCTGCGCTGGAGACAAAATATACAGACCCAACTAAGAAAAGCGTAACATTTCGCAACACTTGCTACAAATGGATGAAGAGAACCGTCGGTGCAGTCTTACAAATCCACTGGTGCAGAGTACAGAATTAACAGGGAATTGTTTCATATAGAACATTTGGATCCTTCAACATAGCTTAGATTCTCATCGCTTGGTTAATCTCTCGTGAATTCCGCTAACTAACCAGAGGACTGAGACAGACATAACACATCTCAAGTTCTTTTTTTGCCTTGGCTTTTTAATAAAAGTTGGGGCAGGGGGGTAACCCTTCTCATTTAAAAAAATATTTCTTTTTTGCACTAATGGCCAAACGCTTTGTTGTAGACAATTTTTAGTGCGGATTGACCATTTTCTAGTGATTGCATAGAACGACATGAGTCGTCAATGCTAACAAGTGTGTGCCTTATATACTGATGCAGGTCTTAGCAAAGGTTCAAGCCAGGTTTGATGGGAACACAAACAAACATTTAATGATATTACCAAGTTGCCAGGTTCAAGCCAGGTTTGATGAGAAAATACACTTGCATTTTACTCTATCTCTGCCACAGCCCACTTACATTTTACTCTATATATCTCTTTTCCTGCATGTAATGATACTACCAAGTTGGAAAGTAAGTCACGTTAAAGTCAGTTGATTTATGATGAGAAAATACACTTGCATTTTGCTACAAAAAAAATCTTTTTTTCTTCCATCCACATTCGATTTTGTTGAACATTTTCGTTTTATGATGGAACCGGTGCCCTTGTTTGCTGGAACCAGCTGGTGGATGTGCTACATCCGGTGTCGATCGAGGGATGCTACAACCAACAAACTTTTTTTGCTGGAGTTCGTTGTTGATTTTTGTTTCCTGCAACTGACGTTTGGTTTTGCTACCACCGGTGACTTCATTTGCTACTGCCAGCGACGACATGTTTTTGCTAAATAATTCTTGTAGATGACATAACTTTGACGGTGGGCGACAATGTTCCTTTTGTTGAAATCGACGCAGCTTTTTGCATCCTCCGGCGACAGTTTTTGCAACCACCATATGTTGACATGATCGGCTCCCTTCTTAATTTTTTGCTACAATCACGCCGTTTTTGTTTTACTGCTACCGGCAACCACAAAACCTTTTGCTACGATGTCGACCGCTTGTGGTACCGGCAAATATTTTTTGCTGGAACTGGCACATTTATTTACTATGATCAGCCGACATTTTTGTGACAACCGGCAACCCGAGGGTAGTTTTTTGCAAACTCATCGTCAGAAGTGCGGCGACCGGCGATCATGGCCGCCGGAGCTTTGGCCATCACCACCTGAGTTGCGACTGTCGTCACGCGGAGCTGCAGTCACGGGGACATGCTACTGCATGCGCGAAGCCGGTGAGAAATACAACAGATGAGCGCAGCGTTGACAGCGACCGGCGGCGAGGGGATGAGACCTGGCGGGCGATGACCGGCGGCGAGGGGATAAGATGCGGCGGGCGGTGCTTTGAGGCCGGGCCGCATGCTCATCCATGGCGGTGCGATGGATTGCTTTCTTACAAAAGAAGGCACACATGGGAGAAGAAAGGAGATCACACGGCTACATATCGCTACATCTTACGCTGCTGGCGGGTCGCTGCGTATCACTCCCCTTTCTTTTATGGGCTGGCCATTTATCGCTTTATTCTCCACCAATTTTTGGAACGTTCTAGAACCTTCCCTGAACCAGTTTTATTTGTTTTCCTTCCATTCTTTATTTATTTTTCCTTTTTTCGTTTTTTCTTTTTATCTTTCTTTTATTTTTCTTTTTTCTTTTTTATCTTTCCTTTTTATTTTTTTTAACTATTTTCTTTTTTATTTTTTTTCTATTACTTTAATATATTTACAAACATCTTCTCAAATTCATAAATTATTTTTGAAATAGGCAGTCTTTCAAATATTAAACATTTTATTTCAATTGTGAACATTTCTTAAATTCTTGAACATTTTTTTTACAAATACCTGAACAATTTTCGAATTCGTTATATGTGAAATTGCGTACGTTTTTAGAAAATCCTGAACTATTGTTTTGAACTAGAAAACATTTTTAAAAATTTGGGAACAAATTTCAAATTTTGAGAACAAATTTCCAATTTTGAAAACAATTTTTGAAACTCAAGAACATTTTTTGTGTTCATTAATTGTTTTGAATAAACGAACATATTTTGAATAATTTATAAAATTTCAGAACATCTATAAAATAAGTGAAACACTTTTTGAATATTTTGAACATTTTCTGAAAATTCGTGAACAAGTTTTTGAGTACACAAACATATTTTTTCAAATCACAAACAATTTTTTTCCATGAGATTTTATCATTTTCCGAACATCTTTCAAATCATGGACTGTTTTTTAAATTCATAAATATTTTTTACAGAATTCACAACTAGTTTTCAAATCAATAATCTTTAAAAAAATGAAAAACTGAAAACTGAAAAAGGAATTAGTAGAGGTCCCCTAAAAAAGGCATAGGGAATACATATCTCTCGCGCTTCAGGGAGATTAGAGACCAATTGTGTTGATGAGAAGTTCTTATTATTTTATGGAATGTCAAAAAAACTCTCCTTATTTTTGAACGGACCATGATTACATGCACCAGCACTATTCTACAAGCTGTCTTGTGTTTTCTCAAGGGCAGCGTTTCTACGCGGTGAAGCTGTTAGCATGGATGCTCATCCCGTCTTGATTCAGTGGTCACAGCTACCAGCGGGGATCATATGATGTCGTGTTCACCTGGATCAACCACTACCGATCCAACTAGTCGGTAGATTGTCACCCGATACAGCAGCTCGATCTGCTGTTTATAGCGTTGCCAACAAGATTTCTTGTGGTGAACTGATGCTTGAGGAACATGTAAGAAGTCATGCCTCAAATGTTTCTACCGAGTCTTAGTCTCTTTTCAAGATCTCATTAGCAACGTAAGGTCTGATTTGCACATCATGTCACGATAAACTTCCCAATGTCTTCCATGCCTACAAGTAATCAAATACTTGCTAGGAAGTGAATGCGAGATGCGATTTTTGTCTCACGATGACAGGATAGACCAACAGCTGGGGAAGAGGAACTTGGTATTTATATATTGGAAAACGGATCGAGGATCTTGAGCCATCATGAAGCAATAAGCAAGTCAGATGACAAGGACTCTGTCAACAAATATACAAGGCCATTCGGTTGGCCATAAAGCAAACTAAATCAAGTAATCATGTGAATGTTTAACACGAGTACTTCACACGCACAATAACAACCATGCAAGTAGATGAATACAAGAAATAAACGCAGAACACACTTTCTCTTTCTCTCGCCTCCGTGGCGCCTTTGGGGGCGGGAGGGACCCGCAGCGCCGCTAACCCCGCCTGGCCTCCTCCCCCTCACCCCGCGCCGTCCCCATAGGAACCCGCCGGTGGCGCCTGGGCAGGCTCTCGGTGCAGTGGCGTCATGGAGCTTCGCTGGGATGCGCTGCTCATCCACTCCTACTGCTCTGCGTGGAGTCGACCGCAGAGGTGTTTGTTTCATGCAGCGCAGAGGTGCACATGGCGACACAACACAATGGGCAACGCGAAGCTCGGTCCGGACGTCGTCGTCCGAAACTAGTGTCAGGATGTCCTGCTGTGCTATTGGTGGTCGTCTCAGATGCGCTTTGGCAGTGGCTGTGGGAGACGAGGTTGGAGCATGGATGGTGGCCAGATTCACCTATGGTGACAACGTGACTGTCTATGGCTATTTGTCAAGTTGGCGCATGACGCATTGGTTGCGGCACGGGTGGGGTGGTGCAGTGGTGGGTAGCCTTGGACCTCGTTCTTTAGGCATGGTGGCATCCTCTAACGTTGTGTGTGCTTGTAGTTGCAGCGTGGTGGATGCAGTGGTGGTTGCATGTCGGCGATCTTGTCTCTTTGATCTCCCAGCCATGGTCTGCCACTGTTTGTGGTCCTCGCTGACAATGGTTGGGCCCCTTCCATAGGGCTCGATGAGCTGGAGGTTCAAAGGGATTGGTTACTGGGCATGATGGCACGGTGGCGCCTTTTCTGAGTCGTCTCGGAAGGTTGTGGTTTGTCGTTTCTTGGATTGATGTGGCCGGATCCTTTCTCAGGTTTCTTCGTGGGTGCTTATTGGGTGAAAGCTATATAACTATATTGATCGACGATGGTTTATACTGGCTGCGACAGAGCCTGTGGGCGTTGCGTTTGCTTCTTGAAGCTGTCTCCGAAGAGGTTGTTCACTTCTCTCCAGGTTGTAGGCGAGTACAAGCTGCGGTGTGCCGGTTGTGTCTTTATTGTTTTCTTTTTCTTTTTTGTGTCGTGGTCGGAGTTTCCGTTTGATCGTTTCCAAATCAGGAAAGCATGTGTGCGATTTTCGGTAAAGTTTTCCTTATAAACCGGATCAACTATATTCTTCTTTCTGAAATTGAATGAGCACCTATACCCTCTTGTCGAGGTTCCCTCAAAAACAAGAAAAAGGAAAAAAGCACCAAAGTCTCACATGACTTCACCAAATGTAGGGAACACTATTTGCATTTATAAGGTTCCTGCTAATCTCTTAATAAAAATTGAACATCAGCTATAACAAAGAATTGCCAATGGACAACAGAATTTCAATAACAAATCTCTTAATATTATTTTACCCTAAAAGTTTTCTCACTTGTCCAACTATTTTTCGGTTGCCTAGCAACGAACATTTGTAATTTGCACGGATCAAGTAGATGCTTTTTGTTGGAATTAATCCCGACGTGAACTAGGTACATGTGCGTATGCGAGTCCAACTATGGCAAGAAGTCATGACCGTGTAGTAGTACAAGTCGTGACCGAGTAGTATTGCTATAGCTGATCCTAGCGTGTATATATATGTAGCCTGCACCCCTTGTAACTTGTATCATCGAAAGCAATAAAGAAAACCAACAGGTACGATACGTACCTGCGGCCATCAATCCAGCGAGTTCTCGCGTGCGTTCGTGTGTGTCCAGCTGGTCAACTCGATCAAGTAACATCGATCAGCCTGCTGTTGTGTACGTGCGTGAGTTGTACTGTTCTGGCCGGTGCACGTACGTGCGGCGTACGTAGCTATTTTTGCTAGCTTTGATCAATCGGGAATCCAGTGCTTTACTTCGTCGTTCGTCGTCGGTCGTCGCCGTCGTCAGAAAGTACTTGGCATCTGGTCTGGGCCAACAATTTTTGTACGAGGAGACCAATCGAGTAAATTAACGATCATGTGTCTGTTGCTTCTTTTCATGAATTATTACTTTAGAAAACTGATAAAAATGTTTGAATCAGCTTATGATGATTGTGAATCGGTACTGTTAATTATGAGCAAACCAATGATAGTAAGACATTTTGTGACCATTTCGTGCAACGAAATATAACTTTTTAAATACAAACCATCATAAAATTTTAGGGTTGGGACCCTAGCTAACAGACACTCCCGGCTATCTTTGTAAATATCGGTGATATATTTATTACCTATTCTACCATCGTCATGATATTTTGGTCATAAATAGACATATTTCTTATAGCGTCTGCATTTTTCACCAATAGACACATAGCTGAAAAATGCAAAGGCGGAGAGCAAGTAAAGTAGTGAACTTTAACTGGACTTCCACAAACTCCTATATGTCTAATTGAGGGATTTTGACTTGATGAGCAAAGTTAATTGATGTGTTAGAAACATGCACGATTAGTAGTAACTATCAAAGACCACACAATCCTCTCAATTTTTTTCTCACGAGCAAATGAAACTGACGAGGGCTTGCAAGCAAGCTCATGTGGCAACCGTCAACCGTGCAGGCATGCAGTATTAGCTCGTTGTGGCGCAGATTAGTGCATGTGATGTGCGTGATGCCGCCCTGCTCCTCCACAGAATGATCTCCACGGTGGGCAACAACTAGTGTTGGGCTAGCCACCCTTCTTGTGTTGGGCTAGGCCCGCTTACTCTTCTAGCCCAAGCGGCTTCTCTGTGTATGTGAGTCAGGGCTGTCACTTCGTAACTGAAGACGATCGAGCTAGCTTTGCAAGATGAACCTCACTGCTCTGTATGCAACAGGTTGGGCATGCGCCAACAATGCGTACACGTCTCTACCTGCGGCTTGACAACAACGAGATGAATGGCTAGCGACTACTCCACCCATATAAAAAATGCACTAATGTGGCTATTTGAGGTGCCACAACAGAAGGACTCATGGATCCAGTGGCCAAGCAGGTGTGCCTGATGAAACCATCAAGACGGTTCTCAGTACTTGAGCTTGGCTTGGTGTCATCAAAAAATTTCCCAATACCTTCCATCTCCATGAGTAGTTTTCAAGCCACCAAAATAATGACAAAACACATGGTAGTGGATCACATGGTTAGCGGCAAACGAGGAGGAGGAAGGTATATATGGACGTCTTCCATCATATGGTACTCCAGGTCTCTCGGTGAGCAGGCTCCGCTCTATATGTGAAATAAAATGGTGGAACTGATGGTCTGATGGTAGGTAGCCTTAAACTGGGTTATGAACTGATGATCTGATGGATCACATGGTTAGCGGCAAACGAGGAGGAGGAAGTTTTATCCTTTTGGGGAAAAATCGATAAGTTGTGGTTATGTTTTGTAGCGAAATAAATTATGGTTATATGAAACCGGAACCACGGTAGTTATGAAATTTATTCTTTTGACATAAAAGATATTTATACTAAAATCGTCCTTTGAGCTGAAAGTAGAAAAAAAGCATCATTTGATCAACTTAACGTGCGCCATATATGGCACATATGTTTTTTTAGTGGATTATGGTACATATGGAATTTTCTTTCTTCTGGCAGACCGCGGAATATAGGTGCATGTCTGATATCTCTGGATCAGGTTCTTCTCCTGGTAAGCAAGTCCGTTCAATCAAAATCAGGATTAGGTTCTTCGGGGATTAGTAGAGAGCTATTGTGACGATGACCCATTTTCACTCTGCTTGCTGTTTAGCGGCCCATTTTCCTTCATCCACCAGCGGATGCGTCTACATCTCGCTTATTGCAAGACGGACAAAAGGGTCAGTAGTGGGCCCACCGATTAATTGTTAAATGGTTTGTTACATTCTTTATTTATTTTTACTTTATTTTCCAAAGATTACTTTACATAAATTTTAGAGAAACTTTTACTGCCCATTAAAAATAAAGAAAAGTATACTTTTCATCCCTTAATTCTTGACGAAGTCTAGATTTGGTCCCTCAACTTCAAAACCGGACAACTTGCGCCCTTAACTACTGAAACCGGCCAAGATTCAACCCTGGTCACGGTTTTGACCGGTTTTGGTGCTGTCCCAACCCGGTTTTGACCATGCCGATTCAAATTCGCATACCTTTTCCAAGTCCGTTTAATGTTTTCAAATTCGGGTATTTTTTTCAAATACGTGAACTTTTTAAAAATTTGTGTACTTTTCCAAATCTGCGTACTTTTTCCAAGTTCACGTACTTTTTTTTAAATCCACGTACTTCTTTAAAGTTCCTGTGGTTTTTTTAAAATTCATGTAATTTTTAAAAATTGACATACTTATTCCTATTCACGTATATTTTTTTGGGTTTGAAAATTTTATGTGAAATTGAAAACGTATGCGGATTTGAATATCTTCGCGAATTAGAAAAAAATGTGTGGATTTGAAAATTTATGTCAACTTGAAACAAGTATGTGAATTTCAAACAAAGTTCATGGATTGGAAAGGAACACGGATTTGAAAAAAATACACGAACTTTAAAAAGTATGCGGATTTGAAACAAGTACGCGAATTTTAAAAACAGATGGATTTGAAAAAAAAATACTTGGATTCGATAAAATTACACGAAGTTGAAAAAATACACTGATTTGAGAAAATTACGCAAATTAAAAAAAATCATGGATTTGGAAAAGTACACAAATTTCAAAATAGTTCACAGATTTGAAAAAGGTATGTTTATTTTTGAAAAAATTGCACGACCTTGAAAAACTATGTGGATTTGAAAAGAGTATGTGAATTTTAAAAAGTTCACGGATATGAAAAAATTACACGAATTTTAGTCGGCACCGGTCAAAACCGGGGTCAGTCAGCACCAAAACCGGTCAAAATCGAGACCAGGGACAAACCTTATCCGGTTTCGTTAGTTGGGGGTGCAAGTTGTCCGGTTTCGGAGTTGAGGGACCAAATTTAGACTTCACCAAGAGTTGAGGGACGAAAAGTATACTTTTCTCTTAAAAATATAATCATGAAATGTAAAAGCATTGTTCAAGCAATTTCAAAACTATTCATAGTATTGAAAAAAATACATCGTGTCATTCAAAATTGTTCAACTTTTAAATATGTTCATGACATTTCTTAAAATTGTTCATTAAAATGTTAAAATTTGATTGCAAAGTCCGTAAAAAAATCTATTACCATCAAAATATGCATTTTGGAAAAATTCGAGATTTCCCGGCCCCTACTGAAAAACACTTTCTTCTGGTACAGAGTGATAGGTGCTCAAATGCATTTCTTAAAATTGTATATTAAAATAGTTTATACTAGTTACGGAAAAACCAAATAATAAGATTCTTTTTATTTTACTTATATGCAAAATGAGGGTACCGACGTGGCATCGAACCCGGGTGGACACGACGCATGTGCGGTGGGTAGGCAAGGAAGTCAGCGTGTTCGTGGATACCTCGGTGGAACATGGCACAAGATGACGCGTATAAACACGGTTATTCTTAACCACTCGTGCGAGACATTGTGAACATCTCACACTGTTGGTTATGGTAAACCATGTGCGGCACTTCCACATGATGCACTGCAAAGAATTGTGTGGCTGTTTCCCTTCATCCCACACAATTGTTTAATTTAATTGTGAACCCACTAGAGCACGGAGCCAGATCCCCTGACGTACGGCCCCCTGCCGTTGGGCCGCTAACGGGTGGGTCCGGGCCCACATGTTAGTGTGTGGGCCGTACGTCAGACGAGCTGCGTCCCTAGAGCACATATATCTTCCCATATAATCAAGTGTGCTGTCATCAGTGGCGGAGCCAGGATTCGAGTATAGGGGGGGAGGGGGTACGTATATTGATCTAATCTCATTGGTAATTACTCGTCGCTCCTGCTAAAATTGTCGATCGTTGGGGGGGGAGGCCCCTGCTCGTCTGCCCCTGGCTGTCACAATTTATCACACACGGGTTGGTTTTAGCAAAGCGTGTGCAGTGTTTTCCTTCATCGAGCAGAACTCATTTATCTCAACTGTGTGCCAAATAATGCTCACAATTCTCCCAGAAAAATCATGTTAGTTGTCATTACTTAACGCCCGTGGGTTTGTCAAAGGAAGTGTTTGCCTGGTCTCGCAGACTGTTCGCTTTTCTTAATCGTGCACAATGGGTTAGCCATGGCACACATTTTGCATTCCGGCAGACGCTGGCAATCACGTCTGCCGTCGACCCCACCTTGAGGTCAAAGTACTCCACGTCCTGCCGGAGCACCGCTGCCAGGTAGCGTGCACGCATCCGCGACGCCTGCCGCTCCGCCGTCCGTGACCAGCAATACCCCTCTGCCGTGCACACACATCACATTCACATGTATAGTATAGTTACTGATTTTGCTCCGCCAGCATCCAAATAAAATGAAATATTCTCAGTCTCACACTCACACTCCGTCACTCACCTAGGAACGCCATGATCCAGCTGCCCAGCGCCAAGAAGACAAGGTTCCTCGCGTTCTGTTAGTTGCTCGTCAAAGCTGCTACGGTTTAACAATGGGCACAGGTGTGTAGAATTTGTTGATGCGTACCTCGTCCATCTTGGAGCTCAACTCCTGGAGGTGGTCGGGGCCGCTGCTGCCGAGGTCGTTGATGATGAAGCCGGTGATGAGCAGCTTCACAGGTGTCGAGAAGCCATCGCCGATGGCACCCACCAGGCCCAGTGCCATCAGCACCATGTCCACGGCATCCGCGTGCATGAACACTGACATGACCGCCGCCTTCTTGGCTTGCTTTCTTTCTTTCTGTTGATCGAGCCGTAACAGAGTTAATTTACTCGATAGTTAGTACATCAAGAGCCGTCCAAATTTTAAACTCGAAGGTTTGCTGAATGATTGCAAGAGCACATTAGTTAGTAGTTAGTACAAATTAAGCAGTCCACCTAACGACTTGCTGTCCGTATATATATAGTCTTTCTATCCCAGCTAGTCTTGAAGACTTGCGGTCCGCATATAAATACTACGAGTGGGGAGCTAGCCCTGAAGACTTGAGCTAAGCAAGAGGTCTTTTCTATTACTCTAGTAGCCGTAATAAATTTGAACTATTATTGGTGTTTCTATACTACGACTGAGTAGTGATCGCTGTGAGGGGCACTAGGTGACTTAATTTTACTGTTTTTAATGTCATTCATTTTGCCAGTATACCGATAGTAACTGCAAGGCCAGTGGTTCAGCTTGGATGCCATCTCCTAAGAAAACAGAAAGAAACCCTAATGCTTTCCTGGCTCCATCCACAAGCGGCAGCCGGCCAACCTGCCGCTTTCCATCCATGTTATCCGGCAAGCTCCAACCAGATGATGATGCCCACACGAGGTAGTGCCTGTCCAAGGCTATGTGATTTGGACTCCCAATCAAGATTCGCAGGCAGCGAGGCAAAACCACATACAGCCATCTCCATATGATGCAACAGCGAAAGGATCCGAGGAAGAAAATTGAATGTCATCCAGAGATTATTTGAGTATGATGTGCAGATGCGGTGAATAGAATGCATGGCTAACATACCTCCAGTCTCATGCTCTGTGGCTGCGATGTCCTTGTATGCCCGCTAACTATGGAAACATGCTTGGACACTAAAACGTTGATCACGAGACACTATGCTTGGGCCTCTTGTGATCAAAGCTTCAATTGATGTCTCTATTTTTTATGCAATATAGAACCATCAATGTAATTTCTAGATGTCAATGATTTTGCAACAGCTGATGTATTTATTTTTTCTAGGGAAGTTAGCTTTTGCGTTGTTTGGATGTCGTCAAGGCACCATACTATTAATAGGAATTCATTCTCTCATGGGGATTCGTTTGCATTAAACTGTTTTATTAGTTTATTTGCATTATATTATTATTTGTATGATACAAGGGTCACGATTGTGTATCATATTTTGTTCTGTTAATTGCATGATAAGAAGGGCCAGGTATTCCTTCTGCTGCATGAACTGAAAGCTCAAAACAGTGGTGTGCAGGCTGCTTTTTATCTGGAGTGTTAGCCTGTTAGAGGATGTGTGATATTGTTGCCCTCTAGCAACTACAAAAGTTCTTCAGCAGGTGTGTCAGTTTCCTGTTCCAACGCTTGTAGAATATGAGCAGACTTTCCAAGATTGGATCTATGTTGTCTGCTCCATGGTTCTCTAGAGTACTAACAAATATCTGGAGCTCTAAGACTATCTAGTGGCTGGTTTCTGTCAATGTGTTGTTGGATACGACCTGCATGTTCGGTGTTGCTGCAATGTGCGAATAAGGTCTCTGTCTAACTGTGTTGGAAGAGCCAGTACTCTAGCAGCTGCTGCTTTTTCATACATAAACTTTTGCATGCGGAGTGAGTAGTATGTTTACATAGTTCTTGTTGGTTTCTATACACAAATATCAGTTTGATACTCCCTCGTTTCACTTAACTTTATGGTGTGTGCAAGTTTTTTGCCCATATTCTGAATTATAGTGCCCACTTACTTGTTTGGACAAAAATAGCCGTGTGGCTGGACATGGGCGTGAAACAACCTCCTCTGCATGCGGGAGTGTGTGTGGCTGAGACGCTTTGCACATGGATCTGGACAGAGTTGGTGGAGGGGTATAATGATCCAAAGGACATGCGCCAGCGCATGCATTGGTATTGCAGCTCAACAAAGTGCGCACTAGAATTTGGAACGAAGGGAGTATAACAATTTCGACCTCCAAGAAAACAACTCATGTGGCAATCCTCCTGCAGAAAAAGAGCGTGATCTCTTTTAACTAGAGAAACACAATTATCACACATATTCCTGT
The DNA here is from genome assembly GCF_056163025.1 of Triticum urartu. Lineage (NCBI taxonomy): Eukaryota > Viridiplantae > Streptophyta > Magnoliopsida > Poales > Poaceae > Triticum > Triticum urartu. Next base: position 52,151,305 of record NC_141879.1, read on the forward strand.
ATTCATCCACGGAAGAGGTTTATTGTACTGAATAGAAGTGTTTTTCCTAACCTCTAGTATAGGCCATCTAGCACATAGAAGTTAATGTATATATATGAACAAGTAGCACCGAAAATGCATTTGGTAAATACCAACAGACCTCAATGCAAATTACACATAAAATTAGAAAGGAGATTGAAAAATTATGAAGCCTAGAAAAATAAGTTTAATCCTTGTTGTTTTTTGACTTATTCTTTTTTGAAAAAAAAAGTCTTAGTTGGATTGTGGATGATGTTGGCTGGTCGGGTCACCGGTCTGTGGAAGGTCGACGGGAGGCTAGAGCACAACGTCGCCACGTCAGGCCTCAGTTGTTGTCTGTGGTTGGTTGATTGAGGGCCAAGTAGCGTCTTGCATCTATCTTGCTATAAATCATCATCCATCCATCTACCTGATCAATACAAACTTGACAGAGACGAGCATGTTCGACAAGTCGCATAAAAAGAAAAACTCCTCCTACATGTCGGCGCCCCCCCCCCCTCTCCTCATGTGCACCACGGAAGAAGATATCGATGGAGCTCCAACCAGTGTCATGTAGGTGGTTGGTAGTGCTGTTGGGTGGGGCCCGGTGCATATGGTATGACAGAGCAGGGGCACAGGTAAAATGGGGTGGTCGGTGGCATGCTAGGGTCCGACAAGATGTCACATGCAAAAATTATGCACCCTGGCGCACAACAATTAACATAACACGGGAAACATTCGACCCTAGTGCATGTGCACTGAGGACCCTCCATGCAGCTCCACCCCTGTAAATTAACTCCCCAACGACGGCTCTTCGGATCAGAGCCGTTCCATGGACTTTGCATCATTTTCTCTGAACGACTGATCCATAGGACGACTAGCGGGCCCCGGCCAAAAGGGACTCGCGATCGCGATCTAGTGTCGTGACCGGATCCCTCCTTCGCTGCCACCTCATCCCAACGCCGCTTCCTCCCCTGCCGCACCTTCCTCCCCTCGCCGCCGCCTGAGGCGCCCTCTGGCAAAGTCCAGATGGCTCCGAGGAAGGCGGTAGCGGGGCCCTTCTAAGGCTGCCCGGTGTTGGTACGACGGCTGCGATCCATGGATCAGGGACGGCGGTCCTTTGGTGAGGCTTGCCCATTCGGTGACACATAGACCAGTTGGTGCTCTCAGCTTGTCAGGCGGATGGCTTCTTGAGGCCAGCGGATTAGATGAAGTCCGTTGAGACGGTCATTTAGTAGGTGTGTCAACTTGGTTTTCCTAGAAGGTGGCCTTGGGTTGATCTATTTATTTATTTTGTCACTCTGTTGAGTAATAATTTAATAAAGATGACTGCATGCATCAGTTTTTATGCAGAGTTCAAGGTAACCTTTTTTTATAAAAAAGACAAGCCTATGCATGTAGCTCCCACTTGCGCAGGGTTTAGAGATTGGACACTAACGGATTCCGTGACACCTACCCCCTTGGAGGTTGAAGTCCGAATCTTGTATCACCACAAAATTCAAAGCCGAGACAATATGATTTGACCGAAAAGTCAGTATACATCAGCAAAGGAATATCTAATCCAACGGTGATGTGCTTCTCAACCTCACGTCACGCTACGGATCGGATGAGGTCAAACCCGGGTGTCCTGGTCCGCACGCGCAGGCATGGAGACAGAGTAGACTCCATCTAATCCAACCCCACACGGCACGGTCGCAATCCTCTAGACTCCGGCTCGTGCGTACTCTGCTTCCGCGTGCCCTCCGAATTCCAACCGGAGACCGGCACGCACGGGGTGACCCTATAAAATCCCCACCCCCACGTCTAGCTCGATCACTAAGCAAACAAGAATCTCCTCATTCGCTCGAGGAGCAGCAGCAGCAAGGAATCCTTCTTTCCAGACTGCCTGATTCAAGCATCCGTCAGTAGAGGATCCATGGCTATGGAGAGGTTCTTCACGGCGCTCGTCTTCTGCGAGGCACCGCTGGACGGCTACGGCACGTCGGTGCTCACCGCCGGCAGCACCGACACGGTCAAAAGGCTGGTCTCAGGTGGTGGTGACGCGACGAAGCCGTTGGTGGCTATCAAGCCGGACGCTGAGAAGGGGCAGGGTTTCTTCACTGGCAAGCAGATGGCGCAGCGGCGTGCTGGGTTCGAGCTCGCGTTCGACGGCCTCAATTGCTTTGACACCGTCGTCATGCACTGAGCATGTCATTGTCATGTCGCTTTCTTGATTTTACTCTGTATAGAACTTGGATCAGTTAGAATGTTTGAGACGTTGGTGGGGTTGTGATGTTTCGTTCATTCTAGTCTAGTATTTGACCGGTGCACAATCTTGTTTACAAACGAAAGGAATTTAAAGGGGACATCTCCTAGTATCATTTTATGTCTTCGATTCCATGTCATGTAGATCATTCAGTCAGACTACTGTTTGACTATCTGTGGCACGCGCTTGTTGTACAATTAAGAGGTGTGGCTGGTAATACGACGTCGAAAATTTCCCTCCGGCTCTGCTTTCCTGTGCATGTACCATCTCTTCCTGAAAAGTAGTAAGAATATAAGAGGAAGATAATGACACTGAGGAGAGAACAAAACTAGTCTCTGCGTGTGTGTAGAATTGAAGTAGGAGTTGGACCTTACAGGCCAAGCTTGCCATTTGGCAAAAGAATAGCCCAACTTTGCTTAGCAATGCTTGACAGAAACAGAGCGAGCGTACATTAGAGATATATCGATCATGATTTCAGATATCACTGTCTGTTAGATAGTTCCTTACAGTGAGAATGTGTTCGAGTGCTAAACGTAAGCAACCCCCTTCTGGATCCCTAGAAGAAAAGGGGAGCAAACCATACAATAATTGCATTTCGATCTTAGCAGTCATGTTATCAGGTGTTGCCAAAAAGGTTCCCGATACCTTCCATTTCTTGCAGTAATTTATCAGAATATGTTGTGACATGGTAAATATGTATTGTACGTACATACTAAATTAACTTCAGATTTTTTTTAATAACTTGTAGAGTGTGGTTTCATCAATTGGTTCAATGGTAACACCATAAAGATGGTTGCATTGGATACGTCCTTCTATTAAGGTAGTGGACTTCTGAAAGGTAAGCACACAGACACTCATATTTCTTTCAAAAGGAAGCTTGCCCTCAGCCTCTGCGTCAAAAAAATGCATACAACAAAATTTATTACGAGGTTTTTGGTTATTTATAGAAAAAAAATAAAGGAATGTACGTCCAGCCAAAGCATCGACAAATATAGATTACAGGGAATGCTCATGTGTTACCAATCCTATTACATGAGGCAATACAAATTATGAAGCAAGAGGGTTCCTGAAAAGGACTTAAGAGCATCTACAACAAGGCCGATATGCCGATAAACTAGCCGATTTACCCCTTATCATGGGTCAACCGATAAGTTCTCGATAAGTGATGTCCCCAGCATTGCTATAAACTTTGTTAAAGTTTACAAAATTAGACTTTGGCCAAAGCCAATATGCGGAGTAAATAAAAATGAAGGGTTATATTATAGACTCCATCTAACCTCCAGACTCCGGCGACCGGGCACGCAGAGGGCGACCATTAAAATTCTCACCCCCGACGTCCAGCTCGATGAGCAAACAAACAAGAATTTCGTTCGACGAGCAGCAGCAAGAAATCCGTCCTGACAGACTGCCTGATCAAATCTCATCTTCATCATAGAATACATGGCCATGGAGAGGTTCTTCAGGGTCAAAAGGCTGGTCTCAGGTGGCGACGACGCGACGAAGCAGGCGGTGGCTACCAAGCCATACGCTGAGAAGGAGAAGGGCTGTTTCTCCGGCAAGCCGATGGCGGAAAGGCGCGCTGGTTTCGAGCTTGCCTTCGACGGTCTCGATTGCCTTGACACCGTCGTGATGCACTAAGCATGTCGTATTCACGATTTTGATCTGTATAAAACTCGGATCAATTAGAAATAAGAATGCTTGACGCAGGCGTAGGCTTTTGATGTTTTTTTGTTCATTCGATTGTACTACTATTAGACATATGGCGTTGAAGATCTTCTTCCAGGTCTGCTTCCGTCAGCCTCTGCCTCAAAAGTACAAGAGTAAGAGAATAGTAGCTACTAGGAGAGAACAAAATTAGGGCCTCTGTACGTGTGCCAAACTTGCCATTTGGCAAAACAATAGCCCGACCTTGCTTTGCAATGTTGTACAGAAAAACAGTGTGGATTACAACTAACTCGAACTTGATTTCAGATATCACCATGTCTGTCAGAATGATTGTTCCTTGCGGTAGGGGTGGAAACATGATTAGGAGAAGCGGTCTCTGCTTCAGTCACGGTATGGCAGATAAGCATGAGTAATTAAGTATGTCCACCGCCAGAAACAAACTCTTTTCTTTGACGGGGAGACAGTGTTTTTTCTGCGGGTCGACGTGGAGATGACGTAACCCCACACGGCACAGTCGCAATCCACATGCTCCTGCACGTGTGTACTCAGCTTCCGCGTGCCCTCCCAGTTCGAACCAGGCACCGGCATGCACAGGGCCAGGCCTCGAGCCTCCAAAATCCCTGGCCCCGACGTGCAGTTCGGTCACCAAAAAAGAATCCAGTGGCCAAGCAGAAATGCTTGATGAAACCAAGAACCTGATACTCGTAGCTTGAGCTTAGCGTGATGTTGTCAAATTTGTTCCCAATGCCTTCCATTTCCATGAGTGTTTTTCAAGCAAGACATTCAAAGACAAAATGCACAGTAATGGATCACATGGTTATTGACACACGAGGAAGAAGGTATGTATGGATATCTTGCATCATATGGACTCTAGGTCTCCAGCACGGTAGGTGAGCAGTTTCTAAAATAAATGGCTGACTTGATGATCTGATGGTACGTAGCCACAAACTAGCGTAGTATTAGAAATCGGGTGCAGACATGTGCGGATTACAATATGCGGACGACACTTTGCTACTCTTCGAGCCCGATGACCATAGTATAGCCTCGATTAAGCTCATCCTCCTCGCTTTCGAGATCATCTCCGGCCTAAAGATAAACTTTTTGAAGAGTGAGGTGATTGCCATTGGGATGGACAATCCTTGTGCCACTCCCATTGCCAACCTTCTTAACTGCAAACTAGGGAGTTTTCCAATTAAGTACCTAGGCCTTCCCATCTCGGACAAACACATCTCGATTCTTAAATGGGAACCCTTATACGGTAAGGTGGCGAACCGGGTTAGTCCCTGGCGCAGCAGGTTTTTATCTTCTGCGGCTAGGCTGATTCTGACAAACTCTAGCTTGTCCTCCCTGCCCCTGTTTACTATGGGCATGTTCCTGCTGGCTGATGGAGTCCACGCCAAGCTCGACACCCCTAGGACTAAGTTCTTTTGGGAAGGAACTGGGACAAAAAAGAAATACCACCTGATCAAGTGGGCGGCGCTCTGCCGCCCCAAGAAATTCGGTGGCCTTGTGATCCTTAACTCCAAACTCATGAATGTAGCGCTCCTTGTCAAGTGGATCTGGAAAGTTTCCCAGAACGAACAAGGACTTTGGGCCGATATCCTTCGCGCCAAATATTTCCCCGATGGGAATTTCCTCACCTCAAAGGCGAAGGGATCGCCTTTCTGGAACGGGATTCAGGCTGTTAAACCTGCCTTCACGCTAGGGGCCAAGTTCTGCGTTAAGAACGGGAACTCCACGAGGTTCTGGCTCGACCATTGGCTTGGGTCGGAACCTCTTTGGCGTAGCCACTTTGTCATCTATCAACTTGCCACTAACGTCGACATTTTGGTGGCCGACGCGCTCAGAACTAACCCACCAGCCATATCTCTCAAAAGACCACTCCTCGCCCATGAACGGGCAAGTTGGGATGGGCTCCTAACTGCCTTGCAAGGTGCATCTCTCTGCCCTGAGGCCGACACGGTCTCGTGGTCCCTCTCGAGCTCCGGGAAGTTCACGGTCCAGTCGCTTTACAATAAGCTGACCGAGGGACCGACTCTTGACATAGCTAGGGGGCTATGGAAAGCGACTATTCCTCTGAAGATCAAAGTTTTTCTTTGCCAATTATTCCGTGACTGCCTCCCTCTTCTAACAACATTGCCATTAGACACGGCCCTTCGGATGGGTCTTTTTGCGCGTTATGTGGAGCGCATGAAGATGCTAACCACATCTTCTTCAAATGCCACCTAGCTCGTTTTGCTTGGAGTGTCGTCCGTGATGCGTTTGCGCAGAACTAGAATCCCCATACGGCGTCGGACCTACGTGGGATCCTTCTCGCTCATAGGGGTAGCTTCGGGCGCGTGCTGTGGAGATGCGTAGGGGCGCTGTGCTGGTCACTATGGACCACCCGTAATAAGATGACTATCGAACACAAGTTCCTTAACCATCCTGCTGATATTATTTTCAAATGCCACTTGTTTCTCCAGACACGGACACCGTTGGGGAAACGGCGTGATGCAGATCGGATGATGGAGGCCATGGAGCGGATCCGCACGATACAGTTTGAAGCCCGTCACTAAGATGTTGCTCGTGGTGCTACTGGCTGCTTGTGTGCTAGTGTTGCTGTTTCTCTTTATCAGGCTGAGGCCGGTTGCATGTTCCGTACTTTTGGCTTCGGCCACTTACCTTCTGTTGTAGTTTCTGTGTTGAACTTGTTGAATGCTGCCTGTCGGTGGGCTTTATTAATTTAAGGCCGGACGCATCGTGCGTCTTCGTTCTAAAAAAACATGTGCGGATGTTATTGGAAAAACTTGTTAAATTATGTGAAACAAAGAGTGCCAAGAAAATAGATGAATATATGTGCAATGCCAATTTCTGCTAAATGTTACTTTTTTTTAAGAAGTGCCACATTTATGTTAATAACATCAGCAAATTACACCACACGGAGAAATCCAGAGAGATAGCACACCAAGACAAATTACACGAAACAACCCCAATGAAAGAAAATTGTAGAAAACTCCTCCTTGGTCGCTGGAGCCGACAACATAATAACTGAACGTTTCAATTACCACCGTGGCTGGCAGGGAAAACCATATCAGCAAAGTTGTGTTGTAAGCCATGGTGTCTCTCGTGAATGGCATCACACTAGTTGTTGTTCATTGTCAGGGGGAGAAACTATTCATGAAATTACAACACACGTGGCATCTCGATGAAGAAATCCAAAGAGATGGCACACCAAGAGAAATTACAAGATACATCCCCACCAAAGGAACTTTGTAGAAAAATCCTTGGCATGCCGCCACAAACTAGCTTAATATTGGAAATCAGGTGCCTGACATGTGGGTATGTTATTGAAAAAACAAATTAAAGTAGTGAAACAAATAGTGCCAAGAAAATAGATGAATACCTATTTACTGCCTATTTCTATTGAACATGACTTGTGAACTGTTTATTTTATCTTATTCTTCAGAGGATATATCTCAAACTCTTGTTTGTGATGATCGCTGCATTATTACCAGGATTGTTGTCTCGACTACCTTTCAAGGTTCATTTTTTCTATTTTAAATTTGGTGTGGTTGGTACTAAAATAGTTTTGGCCTCAAAATTTTGGATTACTTTCCGAGCAAAATCAAATGAAATGAAATGTGGTAACAAACATCTAATGCTGATCAATTTTTTAAAAATTACTCAGATGTAAATTTTGAAACTTTTCAATCAACAACAATGCAGATGGCTAGATGGCCAGTGACTACTGCCGCCGATAAAACATGCACTCATGAAGCTATTCGAGGCCTGAGTATATACGGATTCATGGATTCACTGGCAAAGAAGATATGCTCCAAGAACCAGGAACATGATTCTCGTGTGTTGAGCCTAACCAGATGTTGTCAAATATTCCAAATACGGATCATTTCTATTAGTACCTTATGAAATGCAAACATATGATGACAATATGTGCACTGTCAATTGGATGGGAACGCCAAACACGGTTAGTGGGATGCGGTATAGCTACATCTTCCCTTATAAGGAAGCACAACGATGTAGGTAAGAACCAACTCCAACTGATGGAAAGCGAAGTCAACCATGTGTTGACTACGAAATGTGTCTACTGGTTTTTTTTTTGTGTGCAAAACCTTCTTTTAAGGAAATTATGGATTTAGTAGTATTCATGCAATGTTCATAGTAATTGCTGGATTTTACATGTGAAGCCTGGCATTCATATTTTATATTCCTAGATCCGTTGATGCGACCCTTGCATTTTGTATTGGCGTGATAAGGTTGGTTTTCCATCAAGAACGGATTTGGCTCTGTCGCCAATGAATAGTGGATCTTTTCCCCATGTTAAATCATTGGCATCGACTATACATACGTAATGTTTACTTTTCAATTACGAATCCCACCACTCCAGGCTCCACCAAAACTGTGACACTCCAACTCCGACCTAACTGCTCAGGTTGAAATTTCCTATTTTTTTTTCACTAGAGGCTCCGTTTCTATCTTAGCCGCTCCCATTTTGTATGTGCTGAAATATACATATATAAGAAGTACATATTTCAGGTAAAAAATAACCTCTTTTCCCACAGGAAATCATCATCACGGTGCTAAATAGGCAAGCGCTGGTGCAATGGTACTATTTCAGATGGTCTAGATGAAGATGCTTTTATGGGGATCTAATGACGGTGTATAGGATGAGAAGTAATCCATTCGGAACTTATGAAATACTGCACACGTATTAGAATTAAGATGTTTGATTCCGTGGCATTAGTAGTTCTGTTGAATACTACACACGTTGGAGTTTTTTTTTCAAAATTTCCAGCAAGTTTAACAACTCAACATAGACGAATATGAGAGACTATTAGATCATCACAGAAGATATAATAAGACATAAAAAGCGGTGTGCACACAATCCTCCTTCATCGACTATGTATGAAGATTTAGCCTCTCAGCAGCTCCAGGAGTAGCACGCCACAATCACTTCACACTAATTTTTCTTGGTATTGCGTAAGAAGATAGGACGGTGTAAATATTCTTTCCATCGACCATTGCTCAAAAATATGCCCATGCCACCGATCGGGGAACAAAGGGTCATAAGAGATTGTGGTGCAAGAAACATACTAGATTTTATTTTCCTGACTAGATGTCTACTTGTGAAACGAGAGGATGGTAAAGATAAACCGATGGTGGGTGAAGGTTCAGTTAATATAAGTAATTTTGTGTCAGTATGTGTGGTTGAGATATGATTTTGTCTTGACAGTCCAACTAAATTGATTTTTTAGAACTTAGAACTGTGAATTCAAACCTATAAAACACCATTCACTCTCTCTCGTAATTTCCCCCAAAAAATAAGCTGGCATTCTCACTTCTCATGTACCAACCAGGCAAGCTCCCACAGCTAGCTGTAACTCCTCGTGGCTGATATCTGCTATGAGCAAATGCGTCCGCCCACCATGCCCCTCTTCCAATATGAGTAAACCACCAACAACACCGGTGCCGTTAAGCGGAGACAATCTACCCGTGGTAGCCAATGCATTTCAGTTATCAAATGTTTTTGTACCGAAAAAGGGTTCCCCGCTTTATATTCCAAAGCAAACCATCATTGTACACATCCCAATGCTGGGGCGAGCAGTACATCAAGCCTAAAGAAAAAGAAAAAAAAATAAATGCCAACAGCGACAGCTCGACAAAGCTTGGCAGACCCGCGACCGTTGCGCCTTCCGGATACAAACCACTACAGCCCTAGGCTCCGATCTACCGCGAACTAAGCAGCACCTCCAAGAAGGGATGCGACGCCGACGACGCTGCTGCCCGAACAAGACCTAGGGTTTCCCCCAGTACGCGGAGGGAGGTGGGGGATAGCTACTCCCGACACCCACCAAGAAGGGATAGTGGCACCCGCCGGTGTCACCGCATCGGAGCCGGACGAACTGGCAAGGATTTCTCCCGCACGCCAAACCCCACCAGCCAATCGGAGCTGACCAGCCAAACCACCGCCCAACCATGCGCCACCCCGGTTGCGCCGCCACCAACACCGTCTTGCTACGAGCACCACCACGAGGCCAAGAAGACCGGAGAGAAGATCCAAACGACGGGAGCAGTAGCACCGAGGCCGAGCGGGAGGGAACCACCTCCACTGCCGTCGTACGGGAGGCTCGCGCCTTCGGCACCGTCGCGGTAGCCGTCCGGACACTGCAGCGGGGCATACCAGGCCACCCCTGGCCCGGCCAGGCCCGAAATAGGCCCGCTAAGCCCCGCCGGCCACGCTGCAGCAGGCTGGCGTCTACGCCACCAGCCCCCGCCGATCATCGCTGTTGGACTTCAGCCCTCAGGATCAATCACATCAAATCATGATGAACACGCAGACGAAAAAACTTTTGCCAAAGGCACCTGTCGTGCCTTGTTTTTTTTTCTTTATTTCTTCTTTTTCTCCCGATGTTACAAAAGCTACGCCCTGGCTGCACATATATATACTACTTGGATCAGGACTCCTAGCCGAAGCTGATTACTACTAAACCTATGACACGCAATTGACCAAATACAATTCCTAGACGAACTATGACACCTAGACCAGACTTGTAACCGGACTCAATTCTAACTGCTTAAACCAACTACTCCTGCATATACACGTATACTACCAGGACAACAACTAAACTAAGACAAGATTATTCTAACAATCTCTCCCTAATCTTAACTTGTCATCTCCTCGTGCTCTTCTTCATCTTCACTCGCTGGAGATCCACGACTTGATGATCCAAACTCCGACGTATGATCCGGACTACCAGCCCATACGGTCACATCTACACGTGCAACGTGCAAGACTGGACGCATCATCAGTCTTCACGTCGTACGACTTAACTGGTCACTGTCTCACATCGAGCTTGATCTTCAACTTGTCATATCCGTACACTAAGTATGACCCGCCTGGAAACATGCAACACATCTCCTTTGCTGCCATGTTGTGCCACCGCCATTGCTTGGCCACTGCCTTGCACTCGGTCCGCACCATACTCCTTGTACTTGCTTGCAGTAGATCCACTCTCCATTGGTCGCACACCTCCTCGCTTTACGATGGCTTCGCCTACCACTGTCCGTCTCCGGCATCACACCGAATCCACACTGGCCGCAACCAGGATGCTCCACGAGGACGTGGACATGACTCACGGAACACCGTGCACACTGCATCCACTCCAACGAATCATCACCAAGACGAGCACTTGGACACGACGACGACTCACAGACGCAAAGACAACTGACCGTGCAAACTCGCACGACTCCTTGACTCATCCGACTCCCCCGGACGATGATCTTGATGAGCTCCAGCACCACACACTGGCACCACCTCTCCCATCAACGATCTCTTTCCGCCGTCTTCCCGACGACAGTCTGCGGTCTCCCTCCATGTCGCTCCATAGAACGACGGTTGCTTGATCCTCTGCGTCGCTGCATCACCCAGCAACTTCATCGCCCGCCCTTCCTCGTCGCCGCACCACCCAGCAACTATATCGCCCGCCCCGAGGCGCTAGTCGGGTCGCTACCCCGGGGCAAGCACTCGACTCTTGAACCTTGCTCTGATACCAATTGTTGGACTTCAGCCCTTAGGATCGATCATATCAAATCACGATGAACACACAGACGAAAAAACTTTTGCCAAAGGCACCTGTCGTGCCTTGTTCTTTTTTCTTTATTTCTCCTTTGTCTCACGATGTTACAAAAGCTACGCCCTGCCTGCATATATATATAGATGCAGACCAACCATACCAACACGTACTCTATACTACTTGGATCAGGACTCCTAGCCCAAGCTGATTACTACTAAACCTATGACACGCAATTGACCAAATACAATTCCTAGACGAACCATGACACCTAGACCAGACTTGTAACCGGACTCAACTCTAACTGCTTAAACCAACTACTCCTGCATATACACGTATACTACCAGGACAACAACTAAACTAAGACAAGATTATTCTAACAATCACCGCTCACCACCGCCTCATGATGGCCACGCCAACGCCACGCCTGTCACCGGCCCGCCCAGGCCCAGATGGGGCCCGAAGGGCCCAGATCTGGGTTGGGCGGGCGCCGCCAGCCCGCGCCATCGCGCAGCCCCGCCGCCGACGGCGCCGCCGCCGCCCAGAACTCGCCCCTGCCGCAGCACAGGAAACCCCGCCGCCGCACAGGACCGCCGCCGCCTGAAGACACCGCCCGGAGCGCTCCGTCCCGCGCCGGAGAAACCCTAGACGTGTAAGGGCCGGGGGCCGCCGCCGCCAACGTCGCCCGGGCCAGGCCCGCGGCGGGCGCCAGCGCCGGCGGCAGGGAGGAGGGGGAGGGCTTGCGGGGAAGGAGGGGAGGCGCGGCTGGCCGCCCGCGGGGGCGGCGCAGTCGCGGTTGGCGTATCCAAGTCAAGTTTTTTTAACAGTCTATCAAATGTTTTTGAGTAAAACAAATGATTCATTGTCATTAAACTCTGTGTATGATTTGGACTTCTACATATCACTGGTTTATTTCGGGATTTGGTCATTGTTGCGTGTGACTTACAAGTATCAATCAAGCCATATTCAGAGAGGACTCTTTGCTAGTCGCACCTGGGCTGGAAGTACTCGGATTGGGCCTAGCCAACAATGACTTGACGTATCTATTGGCAGCTTGAAAGCAAGAAGGGCGATGCACTGCAGATAGAAAAGTAACTCAAGAAGCTCTTGGAGGCCCCAAAAAAGAAGGAGACATTTTTCAAGTAGCAGAGCAAACATGCTTGATAAAACCACAAACATGATTCTCTTAACAAGAACTTGACCGGTTGCGGTCAAAAGAGTTCCCAAAACCTTCCATTTCTATGAGTAATTTGTCAAAATGAAACATGCAAAGACAAAATGGATAATAATAGGTCACGAGGTTAGCGGCACACGAGAAGGCCTACTGATGTGTGTGCTGGTCCTGCATGTCCTGTGTCATGCCAGTGGCGTCAGTTTGTGAGGATTGTTTGATAGAACATGCTCGTCATAGTGTGTTGTCAGGAAGGTGTGGATGCAATAAGACATGTGCCCTTTAGTTTAGTCTCGTTTTTTCTGGTACATTTGAATTAGTCTATTAGTCTGTGTCCATGTATTCTTTTGTTTTTGGTTGGCACTTTCAGGTTTGTTTGCCGAGAGACAGAGAGTTGTTTGTCCATTCACACATGATAAACAGAGGGTTGGATTTTTTTGTATTGGATTGATGCTTGTGAAAGAGTGTGGAAAGGATAGGATGTTTATTGGGTTCTTTTGTTGGATTTGGTCTCCCTATGGTGCCACTGTTGGTCTGGTTTGGTTAATCCTTGCTTATTCATTTATCTTAGGGATTGGATCGCTCACATGGTTTGTTAGGAAGTAAATGGAGGTTGTACACCTATTGTGGTTGCAGTTCTGTTAATCAAAGTGCTGTTTAGCGGGGTTTTTGTCTGGTGCTAACTTTTTGGTAGGAATTTCACTTCTGCCCTGAAAAAGCAACCTGCAAATGTCCAACTGATAATAGTTCCAATGTGCATTTTCTTTCTCAGACCATGAAACCTCTTACAACAGCGACAATGTGAGAGATAATCGTAAAAATAAACAGAAATACCGGGTGAATCATGTATGTTCATACTATGGCAGTTATCTTCAGTCAGTGAGCGAGAATGGGCCTGAGCTGCAATCCTCGCTTTTCTCTATTCCTTTTGTGAAATTTCATTCATGGTGAAAATGTTCTCTCTTAATACTGTTGTTGCATCACCGTCTGAGATAAGTTACTCCCGTTGTACATACGCATCCATCCTTTTCCTGCTCAAGTATCAAGTGGATGATATGTTGCTCTCACCTACATCATCTTTTCTTGCAGGCACCTTCTTCTTTCAGCTGCAATATTTATTTGGATCTCTCGGTTGTGAAGTGCCATCTTTTCTATTTATACTCTGCAGGCACAATGTTACAGATTTATTTTCAATCTCAATATGCCATCTATCCGAATTTTGTAGTGCCTAATATCATGAGCTAATGCTAATATTATTTATAGAGCATTCATATTATCATGATGACACCTGTCAAGTATTGTCCACTACTAATTGCGCTGGCTTCGCCTCAGAACGTGGAAAGAGGAAGTAGAGTTATCAGTAGTGATCAGCTATAACGTACCGTAGATATCGATGTTTCCAGAGCATCGTTTCCAATTGTCTGTTATCTCATTGTGTTTATGAGCAGATACAACATCTCATGTAACACTTATTCTTACAGTTCCTGATATGAACTACTTGGCATTATTTTATATAATTTATGTCTTTATGTTTTGTACCACTCGATACAAATTAGTTGTCCTTGGCAAACATTTGGCTTGCTTTTGGTACAAATTTTTTCTTTATTATCTATAGTGAAATTGCGGTTATTCTTGGTAACAACTACACTTTGCTTTTGGTATATATTTAATCTGTATGCCCTATATTCAATTCAGTCATCATGGGCAGCAACTATACCTTGCTCTTGATATATCTTTGTAGTTTTTGTGATATATACTGAACACATTTATTGTGAGGTTATTTTAATTCCTTTGGATGTTCCGAACGCATTGTTATATTGAGGTTTTAGTCGCTGGGTCACCGTGCTGAGCCAAACAACAGCATTGCCTCCTTGACCAAAACATTTGGATCGGCACCCTCGCGCCAAGGCGCGATCCCGATCTAGTTAGTAGTATTACTCAATGTAGGTCTGTGGTGACGAACAAAGAGCAGCCCATGTGGCCCATTAATTGTGCCCACGCCGATAGTCATGTGGAGTACATAACTGTAGTAAGAACCTTCTCAAAACAAAAGTAGTAAGAAACAGCAACACATGACATGTGGTTTAGTTCCACTTCACGCAGTGGCGGAGACAGAGCCCGACCACCTCGGGCACTTGCCCGGGCTCACCTAGTATCGTGTGGTAGCCACTCGACAAACCCATGAACATTTTGCCCAAGACTTGACTTGGCAAACATTGAGGACACACGCACTCTTCAGTTGTCCCGTCTTCGCCGAGTATGGTACCAAAGGTACTTGACAAACACAACGTGTCATGTGGCAAGCGTCGTATCCGTTGGCTGGCCGTCAACCTACTTTATTTTGCCTAGGACCTCATTTTGACACTCAAAGACCTTGCCAAGTATCTGGGGGAAGGAACTCGATGAATCTCTCTTAGTCGAAAGCTGGGTATGCCGAAGTTTGGTGAGATTGGATTATCTACTATAGGGTGCTCCTAAACCCTCCATGGACAGTAAATTAAGAAGAAAAAACACAAAACTAAAATATCTGAAATTTTGGGACATCAAACATTATCAAAAGTTTTAGCTTCTTGCAAATTTTTGTCCACAAATAACATTCGAGGAGCACTCACTAAACATAACCAAATTAGTGTTCAAAGTTCCATGCACTTTTGAGCCGTTTTTTTGTGAGGGCTCCATGAATGTTATTTGCTCATGAAATTTAGCAAAAAGCTAAAACATTTGATCTTGTTGCAAAAAAAACAGTGTTTTTCTAAATTTTTTCTTAATTTACTGTTCATGTGGGTACACCTACACCAGGGAGTAGCTATTTTATATATTGTGTATTGGACGGTCGATTTTGATTTCCAAGTTATACATTTAGGCTCAAGCTTGCCCAGGCTTCACAAAAGTTCTGACTCCGCCACTGACCTCACGTAGGCAAGGAGGTGAGAGACCATTTTTATAAGCTTGAGCACATGTTGTGTTCTAAATACTAGAAACATACATAGCATTGAACCATGTACATACCGCGTACGTTTGCATGAGTATGCCAGTCTTAACTGAATCGGATTTAAATTGGATGTCCAACAACAAGTGTAGGTACGTATCACATGCACGACTTAAGACTGATGCAAATCTTAAATTTAAATTGGATGTCCAACAACAAAGAGGTGCGAGGTGGCTGAATGCTGAATGCTGACCGTCGCAGATTTGAGACGATAAAGATTAATTTTTTCGCGTTATGGTCAAGATCGCTTAAGCTGGAGAGACGAGATGCATGGACAATTGTTCATGTCGATGGACAGAACAACATATTGTTCCTAAAGATAGAGACAAATGTACAACCAAGAAAGGATGGGGTCATCTTATCCCATAGTTGATACCCCTTTTTTGCAGGAAGCGAGTACTAGAAACTCCTAGAGATGGTGGACCCGCAGGCAGAGGGAGGGGCCGAGGGGGGGGGGGGGGTTGAGGTCGTTTTTATCTTGCAGAGGGTGAGGTGAGAGAATAAGATAGATGGAGCTTTTAGTTGTATGGAGTGTCCCGTGGTTTCCTTTTTATGTTGTCTAGCTATATATCCGAGCTTGTCGTTTTGGGACATTGTTGAATATGTGATGTTGTGGATCAACTTTCATGGGTGTTGCACTAATGTATCTTTGAATGTTGTGAATATCCGAGCTCCTCCCAAGTTGTGAATATCCGAGCTCCTCCCAAGTTCTTATTTTGTATTCCACTAATGTATCTTTGAATTGCTAGAGGAATTGCGGCCCCAAGCTAGCAATCGAGCCCAGTCATGGTCATCATCACTAATCTCATGAGTTCTACTTGACGTCGATGACGACACCTTCGCTATCTCTTCAGCATGCTCTTGAAGTCTCGATGACGTTGATTTGCAGGAGCAGATCACCATCTATACCTGTTGGCACCCTGTGGAGGATGGAAGAAATAAGGGCAGAATAAGGAGGTTTATCTCTCTCTCTCTCTCTCTCGCATATTCTTGATGACGGCCGTTCACAGGAGTCAATCACCAAGGACCTATTCGCGTCCTGTGGAGGATTATAGAGAACAGTAAGAGAGGGATGCCTGTGCATATGAATGATGGGGGTAAGGTTGTGGTCGCGGCTCATATGAGAGATGGGAAGTGGGCATCAACACACGAGGGAACATGTGATCATGCACCATTGTTTTTTGAACACAGTACAGACGCAAGCGCTCATATATACACGTATACACTCACCCCTATGAACGCACACACGCACACCCTACCCGTATGAGCACATTCGAGAGACTGGGCCGGCATATCATCTTGAGTACGAAGTCACCATAGGCGCCTCGTAGTCATCATGCACTCATTGTTAATTGTGCATGTAAGAGTATACCACATAGCACATGTGTCTCAACCTCCTAGCTGTCCATGGTTTAAACCGTATATATTTCACTAGTAGAAAAGGGGATTTTGGTCCAGGCCGGGTAAGCCCATTAGTCCCGGTTCAGTCCAGAACCGGGACCAATGGGTGCATTTATTCCGGTTCGTGCGGCTAAGGCATTAGTCCCGGTTCACCCGGGCCCTTTAGTCCCGGTTCGTGCCACGAACCGGGACTAAAGGGCCCGGGTGAACCGGGACTAATGCCTTAGTCCCGGTTGGTGTCACCAACCGGGACTAATGGGCTTTGAAGCATTAGTACCGGTTCATGGCATGAACCGGTACTAAAGGTCCCATTTTCAAACTCCCCCCCCCCTCCCGTGGACCGCCTTTTCAGTTTTAGAAAAAACAAAACAAAATGATGGAAATGTCAAAAAAATTAAAATAAAATAAGTTTTCCATGTGATATGTGGTCTAGTTGTTGGGAAAATTTACAAATATGAATTTCGACTTTATTTACAAAATCTCTCTGGAATTTGTAAAATGGGCATAACTTTTGCATACGAACTCAGATTAAAAAGTTTTTTATATGAAAAATCATCTACTCGAAAAGTTACATCCAATGGAGACCGCTTACGGCCTGTTTGCAAATTTATAGAATCCTCAAATTCCAAAAGGAAAAAAAGTTATGCTCAAATTTCAGTTTTTTTAAATTTTCATTAAATCTGGTCAAACTACTTATTCAAGAAGTATTAGTGTTACTAAATAATTATTCAAGAATATTAGTGTTATTAAATAATTATTTCAGTTTTTTTGAATTTTGGTCAAATCTGGTCAAACTATGGTTAAACTGTGGTCAAACAATGGTCAACTACTTATTCAAGAAATATTAGTGTTACTAAAAAATTATTGTTTTTTAGAACAATAGTTTCAAAGTCAAACAGTGAAATGTGTGACTTCATGCTCAAGCTAAACTCCTGAGGTTAATAGGATTGACATCTTACTATTGTGAGGAAAACAACGAGTGCAGACTTGGAAACGAGGGAGAATAGAACCCGGAAGTTAAGCGTGCTCAGGCTGGGGGAGTGGGAGGATGGGTGACCGTCCGGGAAGTTAGATGATTTGGAATGATGAGGGGTGATTAGAGATTAAATTGAGCAGTGATGAGGGGTGATTAAAGATTAGA
Organism: Triticum urartu; assembly: GCF_056163025.1. Taxonomy (NCBI): domain Eukaryota; kingdom Viridiplantae; phylum Streptophyta; class Magnoliopsida; order Poales; family Poaceae; genus Triticum; species Triticum urartu. Next base: position 52,169,485 of record NC_141879.1, read on the forward strand.
GGTTAAAATAATTCAGAAATTTGAAAATAAAAAAATTTCAAAAAAAATCAGAAAATTTCCTTTAGTACCGGTTGGTGTTACCAACCGGGACTAAAGGTGGACCGGCCACGTGGAGGGCCTTTAGTCCCGGTTCTGGTTTGAACCGGGACTAAAGGGTCAGGGCATTAGTACCGACCCTTTAGTCCCGGTTCAGGAACCGGGACTAAAGGCCTTAAACCGTGGGATAGATTCTATAGTCGGTTACCCCTTGTACAATTATGTGTGTTGTAACTTAGTTTAGCCTGAAACCATGTGTGGTGTGTGTGTGCTTGGATCCATCATTGCACAATTATGTACGACATCAATATTATACAATGTGATTTTCTTAACAGTTATCTTGGGTTAAAGTGTGCCTTCCATGAAGGGACTACACACTTATAAGCTATAGTACGTTGAGGGCCTCCTATATGTATACCAACCGAATATCCATAGTCATTTATATCATGGACACAATGAATATTCAACCAAAATGTGTGAATCACAGTCTCCAATCTCTTTCTTATAAATATACCACCTCATCTTCACCACAAGATAGCAAGCTAAATTGGTATTCACATGAACAAAGGGGAAGGTGAGAAAAACACAGAGAGATTAGATGAAGAGACATTCACATGGGAGTTGGAGACATCGGATAATTAGCAAACTATCTTGTGTTGGGTACTTAGCAATGCACTCAAACAAGTTTTACATAGGTCACGTGATACGTCCCCCCAAGTGCTAATGGACTGTCAACCTAGAGGGATGCCACAACCTGACTCACACGATGATCTATCAGTCCATTTGAGCTAGAAAGTTTGCTCACGGATGATAATCACAAGTATAAACTTTCTGGCTACATCATCGACCATCTGAGTATGCAAGCAACAACTCATTCTTGAAGATGCTCTTATAGTATCGTATTCTATATCACGGCCTCAATATCAAGTGTATGTACATCATAGTAGAAACAAGCATATTGTGGGAGTTGGTAACTTGTGTTGACGTTTGATTAGCACTCATAATCATGCTAGGCAAATGTATGCGAGTCCGACAAACACCTTCTAATAAATCAAAATGTCTTTCTAGTTGTTTTCCCTAAACAATATCACATGGCTCTTGTGTCGGGCAAGTGGTATTGAACTAAAGTGACTAGGTGAGACTTGGCCTATCATGCACACCTCCCTATTCCCTGCTCCATCCTCCCTCTTCGCCCCATCAACTGAATGTGATCGTCCACGGTTGTCAAAGTTGAGACATGATGTCAACGTTTATTTAGTCTTTCCTTTGAAAATATGCCAGCATTAGGGCATCTCCAACACCGATCCTCAAATCGTTTGCTACCATTCGTATAGGGTGGGGGGGGGGGGGATTTGCGGGCATCCGGACCGTTGTTATGCCCGCGTCCGACTACCCTCCCCCACCCAAAAACTATATATCCCTCGCCCGCGCATGCATGTTTCCACAAGAAAGGGGTCATCGCCACTACAAAGCACCAGTGCCACATTCATGCCAGCACAGAGCGACGCAACCTCTCACAACGTTCAGACATTGAAGCGGCGCGCCGACCGAGAGCATCGCCCTCGTCAGTTCTATGTGCAGGTGGCTACCCCACATTCAAACAATAGCGCCCGTCTGTCCGCCTACCTTGCATTAAACATGTGTGCCGTTGACTAGAAATGGCAAGCTGACACCATCTGTTCGCCCGTCTGCCGCCCACCATTAATCACTTCGCTGGTTGAACTGCCATCCTCCGCTCCCTTTCTCCTATCTGCACCACACCTGCCATGGCATCCTCAAGCTCGAAAGCCGTATGGGACATCCTCTCCTCCGAGCAGTAATAGGAGCTTGCCGCCATTGTAGCCGGCTGGCAAGTAGGCGGGCAGAAGGATGCCAGCACTACCGCCGGCCCAATGGCAGAGGCGGCCGACGACGAGCCGATGCCACCCTCCTCGAAGATCCATGCCTGCATCACAATCGGCACGGCCCATGCCCATTACACGGAAGTGGTGTTGGCCGAGTGGGAGGCCGCATTCCGGCAGCTGTAGGCCAACTAGGAGTACAATGTCCGTCTCTCGACGAGCACCGACACACAGAGGAGCAACTCATCGCCGGCACGGGCATCACGCCGAACGTGGACTTACCCGAGAGGAGGCGCTGCTCCAGTCCTATCGCACCGCTCATGAAATCTACCATGACCGTTGGCGGTACCGCCAACGTCAGGCAGAGTTAGAAGCCGCCTACAGGGACTTTGATCAGGCGGCACATGAGGTGTTCGGCGAGAGAGAGAGGACGAGGACGAAATCGCTAGATACGCCACGGTCCCGCCCCGCTGCCACGACAACGAAGTGGGCACGTCCGTGGGCGCCGCCGGCAACAAGGAAGAGTAGCACATGGGAGGTCACAGGCGTTTGTATCCTAGGTGGGCCACCGCTCCTCCCCTCCCGTTTAAACCAAGCTTGGAGGCTTCACCCTCATCAGCCGATTAGCCGCAAGCAAGCTGTGGAGGCTGAGCTTCATTTTCCGGGGCTCATGACTGGCTGGAGATGGGGAACGGGTGCCGATAGTCATATAGACTAGGTTTAGATGAAAAGCATATGGTTTTATGTAAAAATTATCCTGGTATGAATGAATACCATCTGGTGCGTATAAATATGCATCAAATTTGTTAATGTGTATTATATTTCTTCCAAATCTAACCAGACATATGTGGATAGCTTTGGATGGTCGGCTCGGGCATCTTTGTCCGTGGACCTTTAGAGCATCTCTAGCAGATCCCGCAAAAATGTGTCGTATATAAACAGTATACATACCCCCATAAAATGAATTTGCGATACCGCAATGCATCAGACAGAACAGACTCCGTATATACCGTGAAAGTTTTTTTTTCTCTTTTTCTCCCTGCGCTTCTTCTTTCCCGGGATGCACGCATGGATGAAGTCAAACTCCGTCCAGCCAGAATGGTGCCGCTGCAGCCCGCCGCCTGCACTAGTAGAAAAATGGCCATTTGTCAAACATGGTTCTCGAACGGGGTGGGTAAAACAGATAATGCAATGCAGACTTGCTTTCACTATGATGAAAGTCTCTGATCTCCAAGACAGAACATTAACCTCTTAATTGACATTCATGATAAGAGGCTGGACTGATAAGATATTGCAATGCGGACTTGTTACAGAATTCTTTAATAAATGAGATGTTTTTTCATGTTGCTACCTTGTGGATACGTTTAATGACATGTTTTGAGTGTTTGACTATATCTAAACAGGATATTTAGGGTCATCGAAATGACATAGTTTAACAGAAAGTGGGTGTGCCAACTACCAGGATTATAAGCTCTTTCAGCTTTGTATTGCTATTAATTTTACATAATGCATGGTGGTTTTACAGATTTATGTTCTTCCCAGACAATACTTATATTCAATAAATCTACAATAAATGTTTGGTAATTAATTGTGTAAATTAATCTAGTTCCTTTTTGTATTTTTAATTTCTCACAAACTAAATCGATTCAGCCACAAAGCATAGACACACAACTACACAAGACAGTAGCAATATTTCTAGTGAACTGTCCCAGAGGTCTGACGAATATCAGCTTGGCACTTGTAGTGAAATACTTTAGCGGGAACTTATTTCTAGTGAACTATTTCAGTGGGAACTTATTTATAAAAACGGCAAGCTCAGTTTCTTCATGCCTAGTAGAAGTCACATAGTTAGTACGAAATTTTAATCAATGGCTGTTACAATTTTGATTATGTATCTTCTATTTTATCTTACCACAAGTTTGCTGCATGTAGCTATGCTATTGCATCTCGGAAATCCTACAGCCATATCCTCCAGTTCGCTGTATGTCTGGGTCAGCTCCACGGATGCTTGGTCTACTTCATTATGGCCTACTTGGATGGCTTCAACTTCTGGGCCAGTTCATTCTACTTCTGGGCATATTTCATCGGCGCAAACAGTTCATGGGTTGTGATACCAACGGTGATCGCCACAAGGAGCTGGAAGAAGATCTGCGCAGCCATTCATCAAAGCGAAAGGTGAAGACTAAGTAAAGCCTGCCATAGTCAGGGTTTGATTGCAACCAGGACACTGCACTATGGAAAATATTGTTTGTTTGCCACACTGAAATTGTTGTTTTATTACTATAAATCTGCTTGCACGACATTGTCTCAAACAACTATGTAATACTTGATGGTGTTTTTCCCTATCAAGGAGGTTGCTACTTGTTTGCATTAAATGAAAAGGTTGTGCGACAATGAAAGCCCTTCCTATGCAATATAATCTCTGTTTTAGTCTTTCTACTCAACTCAATAACCTTTCTTTTGCTTTCAGCAAACAGAATTTTGAAGCCAATTCTAGTGTGATGAATGATAATACTTGTGAAGGTGATGACTACCTTGGTTATTTTGTATATACTGTTTCTATTTCTCCCGTGAACCTTGTGCCTTTTTTTTCTTCTTGTTATTCGGTTCTCTGATTTAGCAATTCCTGTTATTCAGGTTGGACACCACCCTTGATGTGATAACAAGTTGAAATACCAAAAATCGTATCTATGGTTAGTTCAAAACGAGAGTTTTGTTTGGGAAAGCAGGAAAAGCCAAGTCGGAGCCCATGGAACGGCACGAGCTGCTGATGCCGACCAATGACGACAACACCACTATGTGCCTCCTGCGCTGGAGACAAAATATACAGACCCAACTAAGAAAAGCGTAACATTTCGCAACACTTGCTACAAATGGATGAAGAGAACCGTCGGTGCAGTCTTACAAATCCACTGGTGCAGAGTACAGAATTAACAGGGAATTGTTTCATATAGAACATTTGGATCCTTCAACATAGCTTAGATTCTCATCGCTTGGTTAATCTCTCGTGAATTCCGCTAACTAACCAGAGGACTGAGACAGACATAACACATCTCAAGTTCTTTTTTTGCCTTGGCTTTTTAATAAAAGTTGGGGCAGGGGGGTAACCCTTCTCATTTAAAAAAATATTTCTTTTTTGCACTAATGGCCAAACGCTTTGTTGTAGACAATTTTTAGTGCGGATTGACCATTTTCTAGTGATTGCATAGAACGACATGAGTCGTCAATGCTAACAAGTGTGTGCCTTATATACTGATGCAGGTCTTAGCAAAGGTTCAAGCCAGGTTTGATGGGAACACAAACAAACATTTAATGATATTACCAAGTTGCCAGGTTCAAGCCAGGTTTGATGAGAAAATACACTTGCATTTTACTCTATCTCTGCCACAGCCCACTTACATTTTACTCTATATATCTCTTTTCCTGCATGTAATGATACTACCAAGTTGGAAAGTAAGTCACGTTAAAGTCAGTTGATTTATGATGAGAAAATACACTTGCATTTTGCTACAAAAAAAATCTTTTTTTCTTCCATCCACATTCGATTTTGTTGAACATTTTCGTTTTATGATGGAACCGGTGCCCTTGTTTGCTGGAACCAGCTGGTGGATGTGCTACATCCGGTGTCGATCGAGGGATGCTACAACCAACAAACTTTTTTTGCTGGAGTTCGTTGTTGATTTTTGTTTCCTGCAACTGACGTTTGGTTTTGCTACCACCGGTGACTTCATTTGCTACTGCCAGCGACGACATGTTTTTGCTAAATAATTCTTGTAGATGACATAACTTTGACGGTGGGCGACAATGTTCCTTTTGTTGAAATCGACGCAGCTTTTTGCATCCTCCGGCGACAGTTTTTGCAACCACCATATGTTGACATGATCGGCTCCCTTCTTAATTTTTTGCTACAATCACGCCGTTTTTGTTTTACTGCTACCGGCAACCACAAAACCTTTTGCTACGATGTCGACCGCTTGTGGTACCGGCAAATATTTTTTGCTGGAACTGGCACATTTATTTACTATGATCAGCCGACATTTTTGTGACAACCGGCAACCCGAGGGTAGTTTTTTGCAAACTCATCGTCAGAAGTGCGGCGACCGGCGATCATGGCCGCCGGAGCTTTGGCCATCACCACCTGAGTTGCGACTGTCGTCACGCGGAGCTGCAGTCACGGGGACATGCTACTGCATGCGCGAAGCCGGTGAGAAATACAACAGATGAGCGCAGCGTTGACAGCGACCGGCGGCGAGGGGATGAGACCTGGCGGGCGATGACCGGCGGCGAGGGGATAAGATGCGGCGGGCGGTGCTTTGAGGCCGGGCCGCATGCTCATCCATGGCGGTGCGATGGATTGCTTTCTTACAAAAGAAGGCACACATGGGAGAAGAAAGGAGATCACACGGCTACATATCGCTACATCTTACGCTGCTGGCGGGTCGCTGCGTATCACTCCCCTTTCTTTTATGGGCTGGCCATTTATCGCTTTATTCTCCACCAATTTTTGGAACGTTCTAGAACCTTCCCTGAACCAGTTTTATTTGTTTTCCTTCCATTCTTTATTTATTTTTCCTTTTTTCGTTTTTTCTTTTTATCTTTCTTTTATTTTTCTTTTTTCTTTTTTATCTTTCCTTTTTATTTTTTTTAACTATTTTCTTTTTTATTTTTTTTCTATTACTTTAATATATTTACAAACATCTTCTCAAATTCATAAATTATTTTTGAAATAGGCAGTCTTTCAAATATTAAACATTTTATTTCAATTGTGAACATTTCTTAAATTCTTGAACATTTTTTTTACAAATACCTGAACAATTTTCGAATTCGTTATATGTGAAATTGCGTACGTTTTTAGAAAATCCTGAACTATTGTTTTGAACTAGAAAACATTTTTAAAAATTTGGGAACAAATTTCAAATTTTGAGAACAAATTTCCAATTTTGAAAACAATTTTTGAAACTCAAGAACATTTTTTGTGTTCATTAATTGTTTTGAATAAACGAACATATTTTGAATAATTTATAAAATTTCAGAACATCTATAAAATAAGTGAAACACTTTTTGAGTATTTTGAACATTTTCTGAAAATTCGTGAACAAGTTTTTGAGTACACAAACATATTTTTTCAAATCACAAACAATTTTTTTCCATGAGATTTTATCATTTTCCGAACATCTTTCAAATCATGGACTGTTTTTTAAATTCATAAATATTTTTTACAGAATTCACAACTAGTTTTCAAATCAATAATCTTTAAAAAAATGAAAAACTGAAAACTGAAAAAGGAATTAGTAGAGGTCCCCTAAAAAAGGCATAGGGAATACATATCTCTCGCGCTTCAGGGAGATTAGAGACCAATTGTGTTGATGAGAAGTTCTTATTATTTTATGGAATGTCAAAAAAACTCTCCTTATTTTTGAACGGACCATGATTACATGCACCAGCACTATTCTACAAGCTGTCTTGTGTTTTCTCAAGGGCAGCGTTTCTACGCGGTGAAGCTGTTAGCATGGATGCTCATCCCGTCTTGATTCAGTGGTCACAGCTACCAGCGGGGATCATATGATGTCGTGTTCACCTGGATCAACCACTACCGATCCAACTAGTCGGTAGATTGTCACCCGATACAGCAGCTCGATCTGCTGTTTATAGCGTTGCCAACAAGATTTCTTGTGGTGAACTGATGCTTGAGGAACATGTAAGAAGTCATGCCTCAAATGTTTCTACCGAGTCTTAGTCTCTTTTCAAGATCTCATTAGCAACGTAAGGTCTGATTTGCACATCATGTCACGATAAACTTCCCAATGTCTTCCATGCCTACAAGTAATCAAATACTTGCTAGGAAGTGAATGCGAGATGCGATTTTTGTCTCACGATGACAGGATAGACCAACAGCTGGGGAAGAGGAACTTGGTATTTATATATTGGAAAACGGATCGAGGATCTTGAGCCATCATGAAGCAATAAGCAAGTCAGATGACAAGGACTCTGTCAACAAATATACAAGGCCATTCGGTTGGCCATAAAGCAAACTAAATCAAGTAATCATGTGAATGTTTAACACGAGTACTTCACACGCACAATAACAACCATGCAAGTAGATGAATACAAGAAATAAACGCAGAACACACTTTCTCTTTCTCTCGCCTCCGTGGCGCCGCTAACCCCGCCTGGCCTCCTCCCCCTCACCCCGCGCCGTCCCCATAGGAACCCGCCGGTGGCGCCTGGGCAGGCTCTCGGTGCAGTGGCGTCATGGAGCTTCGCTGGGATGCGCTGCTCATCCACTCCTACTGCTCTGCGTGGAGTCGACCGCAGAGGTGTTTGTTTCATGCAGCGCAGAGGTGCACATGGCGACACAACACAATGGGCAACGCGAAGCTCGGTCCGGACGTCGTCGTCCGAAACTAGTGTCAGGATGTCCTGCTGTGCTATTGGTGGTCGTCTCAGATGCGCTTTGGCAGTGGCTGTGGGAGACGAGGTTGGAGCATGGATGGTGGCCAGATTCACCTATGGTGACAACGTGACTGTCTATGGCTATTTGTCAAGTTGGCGCATGACGCATTGGTTGCGGCACGGGTGGGGTGGTGCAGTGGTGGGTAGCCTTGGACCTCGTTCTTTAGGCATGGTGGCATCCTCTAACGTTGTGTGTGCTTGTAGTTGCAGCGTGGTGGATGCAGTGGTGGTTGCATGTCGGCGATCTTGTCTCTTTGATCTCCCAGCCATGGTCTGCCACTGTTTGTGGTCCTCGCTGACAATGGTTGGGCCCCTTCCATAGGGCTCGATGAGCTGGAGGTTCAAAGGGATTGGTTACTGGGCATGATGGCACGGTGGCGCCTTTTCTGAGTCGTCTCGGAAGGTTGTGGTTTGTCGTTTCTTGGATTGATGTGGCCGGATCCTTTCTCAGGTTTCTTCGTGGGTGCTTATTGGGTGAAAGCTATATAACTATATTGATCGACGATGGTTTATACTGGCTGCGACAGAGCCTGTGGGCGTTGCGTTTGCTTCTTGAAGCTGTCTCCGAAGAGGTTGTTCACTTCTCTCCAGGTTGTAGGCGAGTACAAGCTGCGGTGTGCCGGTTGTGTCTTTATTGTTTTCTTTTTCTTTTTTGTGTCGTGGTCGGAGTTTCCGTTTGATCGTTTCCAAATCAGGAAAGCATGTGTGCGATTTTCGGTAAAGTTTTCCTTATAAACCGGATCAACTATATTCTTCTTTCTGAAATTGAATGAGCACCTATACCCTCTTGTCGAGGTTCCCTCAAAAACAAGAAAAAGGAAAAAAGCACCAAAGTCTCACATGACTTCACCAAATGTAGGGAACACTATTTGCATTTATAAGGTTCCTGCTAATCTCTTAATAAAAATTGAACATCAGCTATAACAAAGAATTGCCAATGGACAACAGAATTTCAATAACAAATCTCTTAATATTATTTTACCCTAAAAGTTTTCTCACTTGTCCAACTATTTTTCGGTTGCCTAGCAACGAACATTTGTAATTTGCACGGATCAAGTAGATGCTTTTTGTTGGAATTAATCCCGACGTGAACTAGGTACATGTGCGTATGCGAGTCCAACTATGGCAAGAAGTCATGACCGTGTAGTAGTACAAGTCGTGACCGAGTAGTATTGCTATAGCTGATCCTAGCGTGTATATATATGTAGCCTGCACCCCTTGTAACTTGTATCATCGAAAGCAATAAAGAAAACCAACAGGTACGATACGTACCTGCGGCCATCAATCCAGCGAGTTCTCGCGTGCGTTCGTGTGTGTCCAGCTGGTCAACTCGATCAAGTAACATCGATCAGCCTGCTGTTGTGTACGTGCGTGAGTTGTACTGTTCTGGCCGGTGCACGTACGTGCGGCGTACGTAGCTATTTTTGCTAGCTTTGATCAATCGGGAATCCAGTGCTTTACTTCGTCGTTCGTCGTCGGTCGTCGCCGTCGTCAGAAAGTACTTGGCATCTGGTCTGGGCCAACAATTTTTGTACGAGGAGACCAATCGAGTAAATTAACGATCATGTGTCTGTTGCTTCTTTTCATGAATTATTACTTTAGAAAACTGATAAAAATGTTTGAATCAGCTTATGATGATTGTGAATCGGTACTGTTAATTATGAGCAAACCAATGATAGTAAGACATTTTGTGACCATTTCGTGCAACGAAATATAACTTTTTAAATACAAACCATCATAAAATTTTAGGGTTGGGACCCTAGCTAACAGACACTCCCGGCTATCTTTGTAAATATCGGTGATATATTTATTACCTATTCTACCATCGTCATGATATTTTGGTCATAAATAGACATATTTCTTATAGCGTCTGCATTTTTCACCAATAGACACATAGCTGAAAAATGCAAAGGCGGAGAGCAAGTAAAGTAGTGAACTTTAACTGGACTTCCACAAACTCCTATATGTCTAATTGAGGGATTTTGACTTGATGAGCAAAGTTAATTGATGTGTTAGAAACATGCACGATTAGTAGTAACTATCAAAGACCACACAATCCTCTCAATTTTTTTCTCACGAGCAAATGAAACTGACGAGGGCTTGCAAGCAAGCTCATGTGGCAACCGTCAACCGTGCAGGCATGCAGTATTAGCTCGTTGTGGCGCAGATTAGTGCATGTGATGTGCGTGATGCCGCCCTGCTCCTCCACAGAATGATCTCCACGGTGGGCAACAACTAGTGTTGGGCTAGCCACCCTTCTTGTGTTGGGCTAGGCCCGCTTACTCTTCTAGCCCAAGCGGCTTCTCTGTGTATGTGAGTCAGGGCTGTCACTTCGTAACTGAAGACGATCGAGCTAGCTTTGCAAGATGAACCTCACTGCTCTGTATGCAACAGGTTGGGCATGCGCCAACAATGCGTACACGTCTCTACCTGCGGCTTGACAACAACGAGATGAATGGCTAGCGACTACTCCACCCATATAAAAAATGCACTAATGTGGCTATTTGAGGTGCCACAACAGAAGGACTCATGGATCCAGTGGCCAAGCAGGTGTGCCTGATGAAACCATCAAGACGGTTCTCAGTACTTGAGCTTGGCTTGGTGTCATCAAAAAATTTCCCAATACCTTCCATCTCCATGAGTAGTTTTCAAGCCACCAAAATAATGACAAAACACATGGTAGTGGATCACATGGTTAGCGGCAAACGAGGAGGAGGAAGGTATATATGGACGTCTTCCATCATATGGTACTCCAGGTCTCTCGGTGAGCAGGCTCCGCTCTATATGTGAAATAAAATGGTGGAACTGATGGTCTGATGGTAGGTAGCCTTAAACTGGGTTATGAACTGATGATCTGATGGATCACATGGTTAGCGGCAAACGAGGAGGAGGAAGTTTTATCCTTTTGGGGAAAAATCGATAAGTTGTGGTTATGTTTTGTAGCGAAATAAATTATGGTTATATGAAACCGGAACCACGGTAGTTATGAAATTTATTCTTTTGACATAAAAGATATTTATACTAAAATCGTCCTTTGAGCTGAAAGTAGAAAAAAAGCATCATTTGATCAACTTAACGTGCGCCATATATGGCACATATGTTTTTTTAGTGGATTATGGTACATATGGAATTTTCTTTCTTCTGGCAGACCGCGGAATATAGGTGCATGTCTGATATCTCTGGATCAGGTTCTTCTCCTGGTAAGCAAGTCCGTTCAATCAAAATCAGGATTAGGTTCTTCGGGGATTAGTAGAGAGCTATTGTGACGATGACCCATTTTCACTCTGCTTGCTGTTTAGCGGCCCATTTTCCTTCATCCACCAGCGGATGCGTCTACATCTCGCTTATTGCAAGACGGACAAAAGGGTCAGTAGTGGGCCCACCGATTAATTGTTAAATGGTTTGTTACATTCTTTATTTATTTTTACTTTATTTTCCAAAGATTACTTTACATAAATTTTAGAGAAACTTTTACTGCCCATTAAAAATAAAGAAAAGTATACTTTTCATCCCTTAATTCTTGACGAAGTCTAGATTTGGTCCCTCAACTTCAAAACCGGACAACTTGCGCCCTTAACTACTGAAACCGGCCAAGATTCAACCCTGGTCACGGTTTTGACCGGTTTTGGTGCTGTCCCAACCCGGTTTTGACCATGCCGATTCAAATTCGCATACCTTTTCCAAGTCCGTTTAATGTTTTCAAATTCGGGTATTTTTTTCAAATACGTGAACTTTTTAAAAATTTGTGTACTTTTCCAAATCTGCGTACTTTTTCCAAGTTCACGTACTTTTTTTTAAATCCACGTACTTCTTTAAAGTTCCTGTGGTTTTTTTAAAATTCATGTAATTTTTAAAAATTGACATACTTATTCCTATTCACGTATATTTTTTTGGGTTTGAAAATTTTATGTGAAATTGAAAACGTATGCGGATTTGAATATCTTCGCGAATTAGAAAAAAATGTGTGGATTTGAAAATTTATGTCAACTTGAAACAAGTATGTGAATTTCAAACAAAGTTCATGGATTGGAAAGGAACACGGATTTGAAAAAAATACACGAACTTTAAAAAGTATGCGGATTTGAAACAAGTACGCGAATTTTAAAAACAGATGGATTTGAAAAAAAAATACTTGGATTCGATAAAATTACACGAAGTTGAAAAAATACACTGATTTGAGAAAATTACGCAAATTAAAAAAAATCATGGATTTGGAAAAGTACACAAATTTCAAAATAGTTCACAGATTTGAAAAAGGTATGTTTATTTTTGAAAAAATTGCACGACCTTGAAAAACTATGTGGATTTGAAAAGAGTATGTGAATTTTAAAAAGTTCACGGATATGAAAAAATTACACGAATTTTAGTCGGCACCGGTCAAAACCGGGGTCAGTCAGCACCAAAACCGGTCAAAATCGAGACCAGGGACAAACCTTATCCAGTTTCGTTAGTTGGGGGTGCAAGTTGTCCGGTTTCGGAGTTGAGGGACCAAATTTAGACTTCACCAAGAGTTGAGGGACGAAAAGTATACTTTTCTCTTAAAAATATAATCATGAAATGTAAAAGCATTGTTCAAGCAATTTCAAAACTATTCATAGTATTGAAAAAAATACATCGTGTCATTCAAAATTGTTCAACTTTTAAATATGTTCATGACATTTCTTAAAATTGTTCATTAAAATGTTAAAATTTGATTGCAAAGTCCGTAAAAAAATCTATTACCATCAAAATATGCATTTTGGAAAAATTCGAGATTTCCCGGCCCCTACTGAAAAACATTTTCTTCTGGTACAGAGTGATAGGTGCTCAAATGCATTTCTTAAAATTGTATATTAAAATAGTTTATACTAGTTACGGAAAAACCAAATAATAAGATTCTTTTTATTTTACTTATATGCAAAATGAGGGTACCGACGTGGCATCGAACCCGGGTGGACACGACGCATGTGCGGTGGGTAGGCAAGGAAGTCAGCGTGTTCGTGGATACCTCGGTGGAACATGGCACAAGATGACGCGTATAAACACGGTTATTCTTAACCACTCGTGCGAGACATTGTGAACATCTCACACTGTTGGTTATGGTAAACCATGTGCGGCACTTCCACATGATGCACTGCAAAGAATTGTGTGGCTGTTTCCCTTCATCCCACACAATTGTTTAATTTAATTGTGAACCCACTAGAGCACGGAGCCAGATCCCCTGACGTACGGCCCCCTGCCGTTGGGCCGCTAACGGGTGGG